>NC_056725.1:1448247117-1448334617 GCF_019279795.1 Protopterus annectens | reverse complement strand
TTCACAGTTTTCCTTAACCACAATCACACTTATTGCAACGCATAGGATGAAAGAACAAATATGAATTTGCATGCCAGCCTTAATGCACAACAAACTGTTGAGTTGCAGAAAAGTTGTACACCATGTACAATTAATAATCTTGTCTAGCAGGCTAAATGGAAAAAAATAAAATGATTTAGATAAGAAATGTAGAACTATATTTCAATATGCATTCTACAGCACTAGAAATAGTTTAATATGATAACAATTCTAATGTTGATCAAGCTCTCTAATAAACCGTCCAGTGTTTAAATACATCTGTCACAATGGTCAATACCAGGGATCTGATCCATGGTGCAGTAGCATGTTAAAGCAGATGCTTAGAAGCCAAAAACTTGCTTCCTGTCTATTACGTAAATGGATTCTAAGACAATGTTGTCAGTCACTTTATTCCATTTATCTAACAGAGTATAATGGCACCCTATTGAAATATCAAAACTCATGTTGTTGAGTTCTGAAATACACACACACACACACACACACACACACACACACACACACACACACACACACACACACACATTGAACTGTAGGAAAAGAGTTACATTTTGAACATCACTCTTCTCCTTTTAACTTTTATTTTGCAGGTAGGCTAGCCTTCTGCACCTCCTGATGTGGAGGACAAGCTCCCACACTCCCTAAACTTACATATACCAAATCTGAGATTGCCATACCTTGGAAAAAGGGGAATCATTTGAGAAATTAAAATCTTGGACTTTGTGTGTGTGTGTGTGTGTGTGTGTGTGTGTGTGTGTGTGTGTGTATTTGGATCACCTACAGAACACTGACAGCCCTAAACACTGTCACCCATATGGCCGATGCCATATGGTCAACACTCACAATATCGACATCGCCACAACTTCACAAAAAAGGAAAATAACATTTTTTTTTGTGCTAGCAGGGGGGTTATGCCCCCCTGCACCCCCACACCCTCCGTACCTTTAATATACCAACTCCAAGATCGCACTACAGTGCAAGAATAGAAATTTTTCCATTCCACACTATTGGGAGATAGCATTTCCCCATTGTCGATATTTTGAACGTTGACCATATGGCGTCGGTCGTATGGGTGTCAGCGTTGTGAGCTGTTGGCGTTCTGTATGGGACCCATATATTTATATATATATATATATATATATATATATATATATATATAAATTCACATTTTCAGCCATTTGGTCTTTGTATCTCAAGACTCAAAAAAGTAGGTTCTGATATTTTAAATGTTTACGAAGTGGGACACTTCTAAATCACCTGAAAATAATTAGCTTTGTTTTCTGAATATCTCCAGCAAAAGTGGCTTTATAACCAACCCCCCCCCCCCCTGTGAACAGTCTGTCATAGGATCCTAGGATCATGAGACTGTAGAATATAGAAGGCATATTTGAACAGACCCTATGCATGCCTTAGAAACACCCACTGACAGTACCTACCATATTTTGCAAGTAGGGCAGCACCTGTAATTCCCAAGGCAAATTTAAAAGCACCCACCAAGCTGTCTAAGCTGCATTTGACAGATGACAAAGAATCAGATTGCTTGATGTGCAAGAAGAGTCTATTTCAGGGCAGGGAAAAGCTGGTTGATGAACCTAATTTTTTAGTTTCATTTATTCCTTGATGAAAGCTGAGATCTCTGCTTTCGATGTTGAATAAACAATAAGATTTATCAAGGAAAAGGAGGCTAAGATAAACTGGATCCCTATAGCCACAATAAACTAGCCATATGTGTCCCCTCAACAGCCTGTACAAGTTTGAGACAAGGTAAATGGCACTATTCTCTCCTAGCGGCTAAGAATTTTGAGACCAGGGATCCATTTTCTTAGGACCTTCTGAGGCCTTTCAAGTTTCTAAATGTGCCAGGTCAGATACATACTGAAGCATGCATTATATTCTATAATAGGTACGACTAAGGCAAAATATAGGGGAAACAATGACCTTCTTGATTTTAGAAAAGGTGCCTTTCAAAATTATTTGTGAAATAGTGAAGTATTTCCTAACAGCAGTCATCATGTGACAGTCATAAGAATAAGGTGGTATCAAGTGTCTATATACCTGGTTACTGATTCGTATGGTAACGGGATGGTGCATTCCCAAGGTGCAGTAGAATGCAGCTCATTTCTGCTTCCAAAGGGGATGGCACTGCATTTCTTGGCATTCAGTGTGATTTCTTTTTTTAACCACTAATAGTTCACACTGATTAGTTGTTTTCTGGAGGTTAATATGTATCCAAAGGGGATTTGGCAGCCACACTGAGCTTGCTTTCATCAGCAAATGTCATTAAACAAAGATCACTGTTATCGGTTAGGAGGTGAAAAAAATGGATGTCAATTTAGCACCATGTTTAGCTTTGGAAGTGACTGCCAGGTCAGTAAATTTATCTAAATGGGCATAAAAGTCAATAGTTCTGCTGGCTGCATGAAAGCTGTCAACAATGGAATTGACATGAGTAAATTTGGAAATGTCATCATACAGTTATATGAGGTTTGCCTTTTTGAAATCTTCACTGAGGGTGATACTGGTAATCGAGGGAGTGAACTTTTTTTGGATAATGCTAGACAGACTATGGCCAGACTTTACTAATAAAGGACAGGCCATAAGAGGAGATTAGTCAGTGGTCAATGTAGTGAGTAGCAATGCAAGAATGTTTACATCCCTGGTGGGCTTGAGGATCAGATGATCTAAGGAATTTTTGTTTTTATTTATTTATTTATTTATGTATTGTTTATTTATTATGTATGAATCTATATATATATATATATATATATATATATATATATATATATATATATATATATATATATATCGGTTTTATATACATATATATATGTATATATATATATATATATATATATATATATATATATCGGTAGTCCACTGATTTCAAAGCACCATTTGCAAGCACAGCCTATGTTAACAGGATGACAAAAGAAATGAACAAAACATATTTACAGATACAAGGATATGCTAATATAAACATATATATTTATAGATGCAGGAATATGCTACAAAATTTAGTTAGTTAAAGAAACAATTTACAATGTCAAAAAAAGGATGGAAAATGGAATTGTGCTTAACAGGACTTTATAGATAAGATATAGCCATAACGACTGAGATGGCTTATGCTATGGGAATACCAGCATATCATTATATAGAGAGGTATGAGGACGTTAGAAGAGGTGAATAAGTATAGTTGTAAGAAAAGAGCGATACCATGGGGAGATGGCAGAGAAAAGGTGAGAAAGGCATGCAGAGGCAAGAGGAGTAGGAAGGAGAACAAGTGTGAGATGTAAAGAGAAGAGGGAAGTAGGATGAATGAGAAGCCATATGTAAGAGGATGACAAGATGAGATAAAGAGGGATGAAATATGAATAAGGAAGTGTGAGAGAGCTGAAGAGATCATATGATGTGACCTGAGTGAGTCCAGCTGCATTTTCTTTCAGTGAAGAGGTACTCCTTGAACTGTTGTCTGAAGTCTGAGTACTTTTGGACATCTTGGATTAGGAGAGGAATGAAGTCCCATAGTTCTGGTGCTAGGATGGAGAATGCACAGTCAGTGCTATAAAGTTTAGTTATTGTAGTTAGTAGGGTGGGTAGAGATTGAGAAATACCCTGGAGATTTATTTGGAGCTTTTGGTGATAAGTTTATAAGTGAGAGTGGATGATGTCACAGGAGAAAGGGCTTTGTGAATTAGTAATGCTAATAGGAGGTTGGTTTTCAAATGTCCTGGGAGCCATTAAACTTTGGCCAAGAGTTAGGCTGTGGTGTTCATTAATGGGGAGGTTAGTAATGAACTGGCAGAATTCACTGGGGATGATTTGCAAGGTGGGGGTATTTTCCTTTGAGGCTGCAGTTATTATAGGTAGTCCATATTCGAGTAGAGATGAGTATGCCTTTGCCTATGGCAACTTTGGCTGGCTTGGACAGAAGAAGTGACAGCTTGTTTGCCCAGAAAAGTAGTGTATTGATCATTTTGTATGTGTTTTCAATTTGTAGTTCAAAGTTAGCAGATTGGCCTAGCAAAATGCTAAGGTACTTGAAGGATAGGTTAGCTTCTATGGTGGTATTGATAACATCTTTAATATTAACAAAGCTGGCTGCTTTGGTTATTTTCTGGTTGGTTCCAAAGAGCATTCCTTTTGCTTTTGAGAGATTGAGTATACGTTTCTGGCCTGTTAGCCACTAGTTGAGGGTTTGGAAGTCATCCTGGAGCTCAGTTTGTAAAGTAGAGTGGGATCTGTTTAGTCTGCAGGTGATCATGTCATCTGCATAAAGAAATGCAGGTATTTGTGTATAATCAGATGAGAGTTCATTGATAAATATGAAAAAGAAAAGATGGGTTAAAGTGGAACCCTGGGGGACACTTTTCATAAGAGGAGCTGTTTCAGGGGTGGTTGTGCATACTTTCACTTTGAACGACCTATTGGTGAGGAAGTCAACAAATCAAGGTATTGCATCATCACTGCTGCCTATTTCAGTTAATTTGTCAAATAGTAAGTATGTTCAATTAGATCAAAGGCTTTTGTGAGGTTAGTAAAGATGGCTCCTGACAGATTGCCTTTGTCCTTATTGGATATAATGTCATCTCTGAGGGAATAGAGAACTGCTATTGTGTCCAGGCCAGTATACATGTTGCTTTCAGGATGCATTGATGTAAATAAGCAGGAATTTGGTTATAGATAATTTTATAGTATTTTACCTAAAGTGGGAAGAATTGAGATGGGACAGTACTGAGAAGCAGTAGCTGGTTTGAGTTTTGGAATGGGAGTGACTTATGTTGTTTTCCATATCTAAGGCATAATCTTATTAGTTAAGCAGAGGTTGTATATGTGAGTGAGTGGGAGAGAGATGAAATCCTTACAAAGGTGAATGAATCAAGAGAATCTGAGCCTGGGGAGTATCTATTTGTATTTAGTCCACTTGTGCCTCAGTCTCTTTGTTTCTAATCTTTTTGAAGTGGAATAAAGGAATGCAAAGGGGGGCAGGATGGCTGTGGGGGTGGTAGGTTTGTGTTGCTGATGTGTGGCAGGTTGCTGAACTCATTGAGGAAGTCAGTGTATGAGAGTTTGTATGAGGTGGTGTTAGAGGGGTTCAGGGAAGTGGAGTTGTTTTGCATTTTTGACTGGCAATAGGTTGATTTCTCTCAAGAATCTTTTAGGTTTGGCTAAAAGAGATATTTGTTTGTTTGGATAGTGGTTGTTTTTATATCTAAAGATGGATTGATTGGCTAGGCTGCATCGTGAGGCATATCTGGCTTGGAAATCTATGCAGGGGTTACATTTCCTATTGGGACATGCCTCCTCACATATTTTGAGGAGGTGTTTGAGTTTGTTTGATACCCAGTCATGTTTTTGAGGTCAAAGTAGCCTTTGTATTAAGGGAAATAATTTGTTTTGTGATCGCAGTAGAATATTGGTAAGGTTGTTAGCTGCTTCACTAGGGTCTTTTATGACAAGTAAGTGAGATGAGACAAGGTCACAAGGTGGTTTTTTTTTTTTTAATTAGTGATATTCTGAATGGTTTGGGGTATAAAGGTGATATGTTTATATTTATATGTTAACTTTAGATTATGTACCGAGAAAATTATAGAACAGTGATCACTAAAGGAGGGTGCATGAATGATGAGGTTAGATATTAATGCGGGATTGTTAGTTATTATAAGATTTAGTAAGGTATGCCTTTTGAATTGAACATTTGGTCAAGTGGATTTAGAGTTGACTTGGGTAAGATTGACCAAAAGTTCTGACTTATCAATGGCTTTTGGTCCTAAGTAATTACTTACTTATCATTTACTTAATTATTAATTATTTACTTATTGTTTAGTGAAGTCAAGAATCACTGAGCATACCCAGTGTTAAAAGAACAGGTACATGAGTCAGGGAAAGGATGGTTGAAGTCACCAGGGATTAATGAGTCCCTGCCCTTGCTTACAGGAATATTCTCTAAGAATGTCTGAAATTTAGCATGGTCCTCTGGAGCCATGGAGTATAATGAATAGCAGGCTATGAGCTGAACATTTCATTTCCCTAAGATGAGGCAGTTTGTTGTCAAGACTCTGGGTGCTGATCTGTGCCAGCCTGATATTCTCCAGTTTGGGAATTGTTGGGTTTGTCAGTTAAAGATGTTCATTGGAAGAAGTCTTCCAAAAAAGACACGAGGGCAGTAAAGTCTTTAGCTGGTATGCAAAAGTCCTTGCATGAGAGATGCAGATCATCTTTTGCAAATAAATTGTTGCTTGCATAGTATAAAAGAAACAGGGGTGGTTAATACAGGTAAGTGCATTTTTCCTTAATTATATTCTATTCTGTGTTTGTCAGGGTAGTCTTTATGTATATTTCTCATTTTGATATAAACACCGGAAAATTAAAAGTGATGAGTATTACTTGAGCTTTCTGTAGTATCACCTAAATTAGCAGATCAGGGACAGACTCTGTTGTAGTCTGCTTAGCTAATTCTAAATATGTATAAGCCATTTATCTGTCACCAAAGTACAGATAGCATATACATAAGCTATAAGCTTTGTTGCCACTCTAGCATGGTAGAAGATTATTTTAAATGTATTTGCTGTAGAAATTTTTTTTGTCTTTTCTACATCTCATGTCAGTATTTATTTATTTATTTTTCATTTATTTTACATTTATTTACCTGCAAATTCCAACTGCAATAATATCCCAGTTTCACTGTAGGCCTGGGGGAAAAGCTCCACATTGACATAATATGGTTATAGGCGAATAAACAGCACCAAAAACCACAGCAAAAAAGAAAACAGGCACAGACATGGAGCTGAAAACACACTGTAAAAGCAAAGGAACCACAGTAGGTAATCCATGAAGAATATTTATTAAGAAACATCCACAAAGCTTTCGTCAATAATGTTTTGTTAATTTGAGGGGACATATACATGGAATAAAGCATTTAGAAGCTGTCTCTGTCCATTCGTAGTACAGTCCTGGAGTAAATTTTCTGTTTCACATTTGTAGATCCAAGCTGAACTTGAATATGGACATGAATAAACTTCAGTCTTATGTGGATGAGAGCCTGTCTATACCAGAGATATCCCTTTCCATCCAAAGAATTCTGTTGATGTTGTAAAAGAGTTTTATATCCCTAAATAAAGTACTTCTGATGCCATTTAACATGCTGATATGCAGCAAATCCATCAGTATTGGGGCGGAAGATGCCTTGTATGCCAGGCACAAGTCACCTCTTAGCAGTCTGTAGGATACTGAGTATAGTGACAGGGTATTGAGTCAGTCCATGTAACACATCTTCTTTAAGCCTTGCATCCTTCTAATATCTGGTATCTATGGGTGTTCCAGTTGTTGCAAGTGTATGGGCAGATGCATCCCAAAGGGGGCACTATATTCAATAATTGGCCTCATGAGAGCTGAGTAAAGGGAGACAATGGCATCCCTAGATCAAGACACAATCCCTTTGTTTATAAGCTGTGCAATACAGAAGGACTTTCTTACACCAATGGACACATATTGGTCAAAAGTTAGGGCACTGTCTTCATAAGTTCCCAAATCCTGAACAAATGATTCAAATCTCAGGGGCATGTTGTTAATGTGGTAATTCCCTGGGATAGATGACTTCATGAAGGATACAATAATGCATTTTTTGGCATTTGGTTTCAGTCCATGATTTTGGCACCAGTTATTTATTTTGGACAAACTGCCCTGCAGGATGACAACATCATTTGGGGATTCAAATCGGGCAACTTAGTGAGTCTTGGTATTGGCTTGTACTTTACAAAATTAGATGCCAAACAGGAGAGGTCCCATCACAAAACTCTGGAGGACTCCACTGGTCTTTCTTTGTGGAGGTAAATATCCCTATTTTGATTTCCTGCATCCTATTTACCACTTGACTATCCTGAGTGTGTCACAAGGGTTTATTCCTAGTTTAATCAGTTGTCCTACTATGCCTGAGTGCCTGAGTGGAGGACTGTGTCAAAAGCTTTGGCCAAGTTGAAGTCTGAAGTGTGTACCATTTTGTCTTCATCCATTGCTTTGATGACCTTTTGAAAAAAATACATTAGTTTGAGTAAGCATGACTTGACCTTGATGAAACCAAACTGAGATGAGTCCAGTGTTTGTAGGTGTGAAGAAACTGAAAACACTGTCATCTGTGTTAGCATGTCTTGCACCAGATTTGTGTATATTCTCAGATTAACTTGTCTTCTATGCCAGCATGTCTAATTGTGGAAATGTAAATATGTTTTTAAAATGCTGAGTATATCCCTGTTTATACAAAATGTTTAAAGAATCGGTCAGTGTTTTGATGCATTTCTAATTGCACATTTGTGAGGGAGACTCTAAAAAATGTGGTCTGTGGAGAATCCGATGAACAGTGGGTGATGTCATTAGAATGTTACTGGTTGCTAAGTGATTATTTGAGCAGCTGAGTGACAGGAAAAATAACTTTTTCAACAGCTGACTGCTATTTTTAAAATGAGGCAGTTGAGACTGCTAAGCTGTGCAAAGTAGTGAAAAGTTTCTGTGCAGTAAATACCCAAAAAAGAACTCACCAAAAAACTGTAAGCCTGCCTTTGCCTATGTTTTAGATTAGATCGGGGCATTATTCTCTAGTTAGATTAGGAAAGTTTAGTTATTTAGATAGAATTTGGGACAGCCACGGTGGTGCAGCAGATAGAATTGTCACCTCACAGCAAGAGGTTTTCTGGTTTGATCCTCAGCTGGGGTGCTTTCTGTGTGGAGTCTGCATGTCTTCCCTGTGGTCATGGGGGTTTCCTCCCAAAGACATGCTGTAGGTGGATTGGACACTCTAAATTGGCCCTGTGTGTGTGTGTGTGTGTGTGTGTGTGTGTGTGTGTGTGCGCCTTCTGTGGAAGGTTGGGTGCCAGGCTGGCAACTTGACACTGTAAAGCTCTACTACCAATCATGAGCAGACGTGATCCGCTGTGGTGACCCCTAACTGGGAAAAGCTGAAATAAGTTATTTAGATAGAATTTATTATAAAATTATGGACTTCTAATCTACAGTTTAATTTTATATTTCTGTTGATTAAATTCTGGTATTTATTGAAAGTTATTGATTTACATTTTTGTAATCATTTTACTTATTATTATTTTTTTTTTACATTACTTTACATTGGTGCTGGACAATTAATGTGTTATTTAGAAATCAGAGAGTGCTTATACCGATTTCTCCCCAGGTCAACTTGAATGCCTCGCTGCTTATGGTCATAGCTATCATTTATTTGAAATTTAATTTTTAGTAATTGATCACCCTTTGAAGGGCATGCAGACCTGTCTGACTCTGGTGGCAGCATTATCATTTGTATTGGGGAGGAGACACAGCTGAATATTTGTGTCAGGCTTTCCATGATTGTTTGAGTGTGTGAGAATTAGATTTATTTTGAGTGTGAGTGAGTCAGAAGTCTTAAACTGGAACACATTGCTCTAAAGTGTATGATAAGGGATTGTGTTTCTGGTGGAAATAGGTATATAGTCCAGGCCCAGGATAAAAATAACATGTTCCTGTTTTGCTCTTAAGGGAAATTGTGAAATTTTACTCTTGTGTGCTCTGTGCTTTGGTGTTTTCTGTGATAATCCTACACTGGATATTACTGACCCAGGTTTTAAGTGAGAGACAACACATTTAATGTTGACAGTCCAATGGGATATTTGCTGAGCATTACATTTAATTGATGCAGCTTAGTAAGACTTATAATTTGATTTCAGTAGCCTGGGGATATTTGTCATTAAGATGTGCACTCTTGACAACCACAAGGTAACCATTCAGAATTTCAATCCACCATCTTTTTATTTATTTTTTAGTTAGCTAGTCAGAGATGGCAGGCAAGGATGTCAGCAGCTTTTAGTAAACTGAGAAAGATCCAGCTGGTGAAGGAGTGTGAAGCCAGATTATTTGTGAATGCTAACCTGACAAAGGAAGCAATGATTTCAGCCCTGGTTGCAGCCAAAGCTCAGAGCAGCTGTTCAAAGGATATCTACTTTAATTGGTGATGTGCAGCCTGGCGAGATGGGACAGTCCATGTTTTCTTCAGAGGACCTGATAATCCATCTAGAGTTAAGGAGGCTGGAACTGGAAGCTGAAGAAAGAGAGCATATTAGATGTCTGGAGGCTGAGGAAAGGGAGAAGCAGCACTGGTATGAATTGGAGGCTGAGGAGAAGCAGTGCCAATATGAACTTGATACTAAACAGCTAGAGACTGAAGAGAGACTGAGGTGTTTAGAAGATGAGAACAATGAGAGACAGCATCAGCATGAAGTGGTGCTTCTTACCCTTCAAGAGGGTCATGGAGGTAAAGGGAAAGGGAATAACTTGACCCCAGAAGCTATAAAAGTCAGTAACCTTTTTCTTCAGTACAGGGATGGGGATGACTTTCATAGTTTTAATCATATTTTTGAGAGGGTATGTAGATAATATGATGTCAACCATTAGCTCTGATAGGGTTCAGCTCCTGACTCCCTTACTCCATGGTAAAGCTGTTCAGGCTGTAGCAAATTTAAATGATATAGATTGTTTGAATTATGACAAAGTGAAATGTTGCTTGCTTGACTGTTTTAAACTTACACCTGAGGCATATAAAAAGGTTTCATGAACATAGACGCAAGACAGATGAAAGTGTACATGTTTATATTGCTGACATAAGTATTTACTTTCACAGATGGGTGAGTAGGTGTCAGGTCAGCACTTTTGAGCACCTGGAAGAACCTTTGGTGAGGGAGTAAGCCCTCAGTACTTTGCCTGATGACAAGAGAGTTGGGTTTGCAAACTGTAAGTCTAACTCTGCAGAGGAGTTGGGGAGAAAAGGGGATCTCTACTTGGCAAGCAGAACACCACTGTGTATGATAACAAAGGGATACACAGTGCTGCATATGGACATACGGGAATGCATGAAGGGCAGTCTAAACCACTACAACTGAGTATACCAGTAACGTGGGAAACTATTAATTTAATTGCATGGTTAGGGATTAGATGTTTCAAGTGTAAAAAGAGGGGACACGCAGCAGCCAAATGTCCATCGAGGCAAGGTGAGAAACTGAAGGTGATGGAGCCAGTAAGTGTGGATGACAAACTGCAAGTGGTAAGTTTTTTAGGAACAACTGGGGTGCCAAATTATCACCAAAATTGATATCCTATCTTCATAGATGGTAAAAAAGGTAACTGCTAAGAGGGACACAGCTTCAGATATAACCATTGTGAGGCCTGTAGTGGTTACAGAAGAGCAATGCTTGATTTGGTAGTCAACTCTAGTCAGAGCATTGGGAGGGATCCTGTTCCAAATACCTTTGGCTAGGGTTCATCTTGACTGGGGGGGGGGTGGAAGAGGAAGCAAGCAAGTAGGTATGTTTGAGGATATTCTGTAGATGTCCTGATAGGGAATTGCTTTGATGATGCAGTACCTTGTGTAAATGCAGTGACAAGCAGTCAGGCTTGGAGAAAGGCATGTAGGTCTGGTAGTCTGGAAGAGACCCAGAAAGATCTCATAACTGAATCTGGGACTGGCATGGTGGCTATTTCAGAAAATATGCTATCTGGTACCATTAAGTTTGAATGTGAGCCACAGCTGCTGGATGATATTGATGTTCCCTTCGACATGGTGACTGTGAGGACAGAGGTGAGTGGGGGTGAAACATCTAAAGACCACCCCTACCATCCCCATACTAATGGTCTTGTGGAGAAGTTAAACTCTACATTGAAAACTATGCTACAGGCATTTTAAGACCAACATGTTAGGGAGGTTTTGGATAGATTAAGTAGTGCATGATTAAGCATTAAACCCAGTAAGTGTCAAGTGAGTATGGCAGAGATCACTTACTTAGAACACAGAGTGGGAAGTGGTAAAATTAGGCCAGAACCTGTCAAGGTGGAGTAAATTCAAGAGTGGCCAATTCATGTTGCTATGAAACAAACAAGAGCATTTCTAGGTACAGCAAGGTACTATAGGAAATGTATACCAATTACAGTACCATAGCTGTAACCCTTATTGACTTAACTAGGCAGAATGAACAGGACAAAGCAGTGTGGACCACAGATTGTGAACATGGATTCCAAAAACTGAAAAAAAATTTTGGGAAAACCACTGTGTTAACCAGCCCATATTACAATAAAGAATTTATTGTACAGGTAGATGCTTCAAATTATGGCATGTAGGCTGTACTTATCCAGGTTTCTGCAGAAGGAGAAGAGCACCCAGTTATATATCTGACACATAGACTCCTACTAAGAGAAGAGTGTTATGCAGCTGTGGAGAAAGAGTGTTTGGCCATAGTCTGGGCATTGCAAAAACTGCAACCCTATATCTATGGGAGAAAATTCACTGTACTCACTGATCATAAACCTTTAACATAGCTTAATAGGGTCAATAAGCAAAAGGCCAAGTTACTAAAATGGTGTCTAGGATTGCAAGCATATGATATAACAATATAACATTGCAGTGGGGTTAATAATGCCATTGCAGATGGATTGTCCAGGAGACTAGTGGGTTAATAGGAAAACCCATTTTTCTAAAGCATCTGTTTTTCAAGGGTCACTTGAAAATCGTGCTTGAGTCATAAGGGGGAGAAATGTGAAGAATCTGAAAACACTGTCATTTCTGTTAGCATGTCTGGCAGGAGATTTGTGTATATTCTCAGATTAGCTTGTATTGCATGCCAGCACATCCAATTTTAAAAGTGTAAATAAGTATTTTAAAATGTTGAGTATCTCCCCATTTATAAAAAATGTTTAAAGAATATGTCAGTGTTTTGATGCATTTCTAATTGCACGTTTGTAAGGGAGACTCTCAAAAAAATGTCTGTGGAGAATCAGATGAACAGTGTGTGATGTCAGTAGAATGTTCCTTGTTGATAGGTGATTATTGGAACAGCTGATTGATATGAAACGTGCATTTTCAAACAGCTGACTGTTATTTTTAAAATGAGACAGTTGAGAATGTTAAGCTGTGCAGTTTGTGAAGAGCAGCAGTTAGTGAAGAGTTGTTGTGCAGTGAATACCCAAAAAAGAACTCATCAAAAACTGCAAGCTTGCCTTTGCCTTGCTGTTATGTTTTAGATTAGATCAGGACAGTATTCTCTAGTTAGATTAGGAAAGTTTAATTATTTAGAGATTTTTTTCTAAAATGATGGACTTCTATCCTACAGTTTAACTTTATATTTCTGGTGATTGAATTCTGGTGTTTATTGAAAGTTATTGATTTATATTTTTGTAATCATTTTATTCATTATTTATTTTTTTCATTACTTTACATTGTGCCTGGACAATCAATAAGTTCTTTAGAGATTAGAGAGTGCTTATACCTATTTGATAATCCCCATTTCAACTCAAATGCCTGGCTGCTTCTGGTCATAGCTATCATTTATTTTGATATTTCATTTTTAATAATTGATCACCCTTTGAAGGGCATGTAGACCTGTCTGACTCTGATGGCAGTGTTACAATTGAATTGGGGAGGGGGCACAGATGGAAGTCTGTGTCAGGCTTGCCGTACGTGTTTGAGTGTGTGAGATTTAAATTTAGTTTGAGTGTGAGTGAGTCAGAAGTATTAAACTGGGACACATTGCTCTGAAGTGAATGATAAAGGATTGCATTTGGGGTGGGCAGAGGTATATAGTCCAGTCCCAGGAAAAAAGAGTGTGTTCCTGTTGTGGGCTTAAGGGAAATTGTAAAATTTTACTCTTATGTACTCCAATGTCAGTGGTGAATATTGAGGCTCCTTAATTACTGACCTGGGTTTTAAGTGTGTGTGGGGGGGTGACACATTAATTGTTGGCAGTCTGGTGGTATACTAGCCAGACATCACAATAAGCTCCCTATGCCCTGATTGTTTAGTTCCAAGGTAAGTCTTTCCATGGTTCAGCATATGAGGGTGTTCAGATCTGTGGCGCTTTACTTGTCTGGGTCTGTGAAAGGTCCTCCCTTATGAAGAGGAATGACTGTAGCTGTTCTCCATTCACTTTGTGCAAAACCTATATGGTACTTGAGACTGAACAGTGTTGTTAGGTTACTCGCTAAATTGTACTTCATGTTATTTAAGATGCATCCAGGGATATTGTCAAGAGCCATTGAGGCAGTATTTTTAGCATATTATAGCATTTTTAGGACTTGGTATTGTGTGATAGCTAGAGGCAAGCCAGTTTCAGGTATATCCCAAAGGACAGATGGAGGGGAGAGAGGGATAAAGTGAGAGATAAATTTACTAGCCAGTAGGTTCACTATATTTTCCACCTCAGTGCAAATAACATCATTCACAATTAGCTTAGTGCATTGCTGTCTTATGCTTTTGAGATTATGAGTGTAACTAAAAAATGTCTTGTGACTGCCTTTAGCAAAAGTTAGATTGGTTTAATGGTAGATCTAATTTGCAGAGAGGTATGATTCCAGTTTTTAGCGACAGAATATAAGTAGAGAGTTTGGACAGAGGATTTCTGGAATTTATACATGCACATGAGGATGTTGTTCATTAGACTGAAGTAATATATTAGGGTGATAAGAAAGTGGAATAGGAGTAAAGCAAGCAGTCATCAGCTATTCCTCCATTTCCTGTCATGATGACTGTTTTGTTTTTATTCAGTTTTATTTCACATCATTTCAGGTTTGCATTCCAGGATCATATCATTTGCTGAAGTTCCTGTTCATAGTTTTCTTGCAGTGTCACATTGCCTACTTTGAGCAGCTTTGTTGATATGTGTGACCTGTTTGCTGGTGTATTCCATAACCAGTATTAACAGTAGTTGTCACAGAACAGTATCTTGATGTACACCCACTCCAACTGGCAACCTCCCTGTGAGTCCAAACAATGTCCATACTTGTGTCATTAGGTCCTCTTATACAACCTAAACTAATTCTGCCAATGTTTCTGGGACTGACTTATTACATGCTGGTCAAATTAACTTTCTTCAGACTTTGTCATATACTACTGCAAAGTCTAAGAATGTCAATTGGGACTCTTTCCATCTTCAACTTCTTCTTCACTATCTGTGCTGAATCCAAAATGCTCAGCTTCCATCTTACTATCTATTGCTCTGCACATTTATCAGTCATCCCTCCAGCACTTTTATGCAGTGTGACAGGAGTCTGATATTCTTGTACTGTCCATATTGGTGAATGTCCTCTTTTTCTTATAGAATGGCACTAGAATGCTTATCCTCTAGTCATCTGTGACACGTATTTCTCTCTTTACCACAATAAGTATCCTGATTAGATATTTAGCCCTCTAATGAACCCAACATCTTGACCATATTTTCTGTGGCTTCAGCTGAACCAACTGCTTTCCCTGACTTCATTTTCCTTGGTGCTGTTCATACGTCTACAATGGGGTCTTCTCTCTCTTGTATTGTTGGCTTTTCGTGTGGCAAGGCAGCTTCTGTGGGATTTTCTTAATTCAGGATTTTTTTAACTACTTTTTCCATCTCTCTTTAATGTCATGTGAACTGATGACCAGATTGTTACTAGCCTCCCCTTATGAATGATGTCTGATATAATCCTCTTTATTTTTCTGCTGCTGTCTTGAAATCTGATATAGATTTGCTGTGTCATCTACTGAGTCATTTCCAGAAGCAGGTAAAGTTTCGTTATGCCTTGATCTTTGGCATTCTGACTGGTCTCTTAGTCTCTTTGTTAACTGGACAGCATTCCTTCTTGTCCTGGTCTAACTTTTCTAACACTGCTTCCTGTGCACAGTCTTTCTTTTGATAACTTCCCTGCACTCGTTTTTATCTTTTGATAACTTCTAAGTAAGCTATCTAAATCAAGCACTGGAAATGTCAAACCAAGAATAATATTTTTGGAAGGGTTAATGTTTTCACTATCTGAATTCTGGTTAAGAATGGTAGAAATAGCACCCACATGCCGAAGACTGATTTGCTGTTATTAATAACTACCTCATGATTTTCTGCTGATTAAATGATGCTCTAATACCTATGCCTGTGCATTTGAGGACAAGTTAAAATGATATTCCATCTGTAATTTGCAGTGAACATGTACCTATGTTATTCAGTAAGAACATTAAGAATTTGGACAGTGCAAGTGCAAGCTTGAGTATGATTACAATTTGTGGACCTCCTTTAGCACTTCATGCCAGGCCGGTATTAGAGAGCCATGAAACATGACCATCAGTGAATCATACTGAGATTAGCAGTTTGGAATCAGAGATGAGAATACTCTTATAGGTGAAGCATCTCTTTAGTGTACTGCAAGGATTTCAATAACCAGGGGAAAAAACAATGGAGACAAGAGACACTCTTGTTTTTTGCCACCAAAGATATGAGTGGTGAGAGAACATGTATTGCTGACTTAGACTGAAGCTGTAGGGGAGACGCACAGTGTGTTGCACCTGGAGACAAATTTATTAGAGAAACCAACTTATTCAATGACAAGCTGTAGGCCACACCAGTTTAGTGTATCAAAAGCTTATGGAAAGTCAAACTGATAGACTGCATCTGGTGATATCTAAGTTGCTGACACATTCTGCATATTTGTGCATCAGTACACTAGATTGGCCCCTTCCATCATTCTTATACATAGCAAAACAAAATGATAATGCAAGAATGTTAGCATGAATCTTAATTTTCAGATGTAGTAATGAAATAGGCTTAAGATTATTCATTTATGAAGATGTCAGTCTATATTATGTTTAATCAAACTTATCAAGACTAGCTAAGTCCATAAACAAAAGATTATCTGTAAGTAGGACTCCTGTCTGTTACTTGTCTTCATTTGCACTTTGAAAATTGCAAAATATACTAGTCAGACAAAAAGGCATATGTTCAGAAATACTCACTTTGCTTTGTGAACTTGCATCTAAATATAGTGTTCATATGGTAATTGAGGCATTCAAAGAAAAGGCGTTTGTGTTTAGCCAGTAGCTGGGGTACAAATACTGACAATACAGAACACTGCGATCTCTGCTATGTTCTACAGTTTGCCTCAAGGCATTTGTTGTATTTTTGCCAAAGTTTGTTTATCTTTCTAGCCATTAATAAGAAGCACAGGAGGACTGACCAGGTCTACCTCTACAAGCCTTATAACATGAATTAACAGTAAAACTACTAAAATAAATACCAGTAGCAAATAGTTACATGTATAGGTTTCATGGATGTCCTTAGTGGATCCAAATAGATAACGCAATGGTTGTCCTAGTAACTGAGTGTAGGAGGTGTTTAGGCATATAGGTGATCTGAGCAGGAATGTTCTGTAAATCTGAACAGAAGAACACACATGCCAGCACCACAATCATGTAGTTATACATATGCATCTTTCCGTAATGGTATGTGATTCGGTATTCCAGCAAACATTCAGTTGGCAATTGGAAAAATGTTTCATGAAAATCATTCTAACATGACTCCAAATGACAGGCAGCAGCAGAACTGGTGAGTTATGAAGTATAAAAAGCAAGCATTCATGTGAACTAAAATGGCAGTGTCAAAGAGCAATCACAACAGCAAAAATACCACGTTATGAGTATGAAGCTACAGATAGTCTGCAATTATAAAAGCAAAAGTAGCACTCTGAGGACTCACTCTCATTAGCTCAATAGATCCAATGAGAGAGAGAGAGAGAGAGAGAGAGAGAGAGAGAAACTTTCTGGTGCTCAGAGTTGCTGAGTGATAATTGAAGATGTAACTAAGCCAGTCTTTTTTTTTCTCAAGGGGGGGACGTTTACAGTTCTCCCTGCCAGCACCAGGCCCTAGACAGCTGCCTAGGTTGCCTTGTGTTGGAACTTGCCCTGTGTTCACGTGTTGTGTGTGTGTTTATATGTAGGCGTGTGCTTATGTGCTTGCAGTCAAGGATCAACGCATTAGCAATATAGTGGGTAGAATGAAGTAATACTAAATGAGATGGGGAGAAAGACTAAAGTTGCTTGCTACTGAAAATCTGTAACTATAGATGGTAAGAGAGAATGTGAGAATAATTTGCTTATTTTTTGTGTATGTTTGTGTGTGTTTTGTGGGGATTGGACTTATGCAAATTATTTGCCTTTAATGTTTGAAGAGCTGAGTGTATGGTAAAGCCTAATATATTACTATTGCTGTATAACTTTTTGTCTTACAAGTAGTATAAAATGAAAATATTACATTACAGCCAAATGTTTGTTCTGGTAAGCAATGCTAAACTGTGCGTCAAAAGATCTTTTTGTAAGTATAAAACAAGCTTTTATCCATGCTGTAACTTCCCTTTGTAGTTATTAGCAAATACTTCACAATTTCCCCATTGGTTTTACCTTATGAGAGGCAGAGCAGTGTTCCATATTTTGAAGAAGGAAGGTTGACTATGGCTGCAGTTTCTTAATTCTTTTGCTTGCTGGTATTATGGATGTTATGTAATTTCAAGCCAGACTAAACTGTCTGAAAAGAAGAATTCTCAGCATAAAAATTTAAAAATATGCCCCGAGATTTAATAAAATCCATGTAGGCATAGCGTAGAGCCTACATGGAATGTTACCATATCCATATACATGGTTCCCTCTCAACAGCGCGCCGCATATTAATCATGGCAAGTTGCTGAGAGAGAGCCACGGAACACGGTTATTGAATCAGCATAAGGAATGTGGTGCAAACTGTGTCTGCAGATGAGTAACACACTTCCTGCACTGTCCAATTGTATTATATCAATGAAATGTATTTATTTTTATTTTTTAAAAACATGTTTGTACAGTATGGTGAAAGGCACAGCAGTGCTAAGCAGTGTAAAGGCACCTGTCAGACATCTAAAAATAGAAATCAGATGTATTTAATTATTTAGTTAAGGGTCAAGTTTAAGTGTAGCTGAGTGGGTTTGCGAGGTGCGGCACAGTACTCAGCAGTGCTTAAAGATAGCTCAGAGTATGTAAAGGTATAGCAAAAGTCCTTATATCTGCATAGCTAAATGGGTAGAGTTACAGCCTCTTGTGCAGTATGTACAGGGTTTGAATACATGGAAGGGTAAATAAGCATTTATTTTCAAAATACAAATTATGCAAATTATTTTTAAATACTGGCCTGCTGCACTCAACTAAGCTCTGCTAAGACTTGCTAAGATGTGCTAAGCACTGCATAAACAAAATAATGTCTGATGCTTATGCACTGCTTGGCACTGCTTCACTAGTTTGTGCACCGAAAAGCAATGCTAAGCACTGCTTGGCTGAGCTGAGCTAGTTTATGTGGTGCTACGTAATGTGCTGCATTTTTAAATGTTGCCCAATGGCATTTAAGGGCAGGAAAACAGGCTATATTAATCTCACTAGGTGGGAATACAGCATAAACTATCAGAGTTCTACATGTATAGTGACTATGTCTGGCATTGGAGAGGCTGCATGCTTCTGGATGCAACGGTGAGGCATTCAGGAGTCCAGCATCATGGTTGGACTCCTGTTGAAAAACCATGATGACCGGCTGCTGCAAGGAGGATTCAAGTGCTTAGAGTGCAAGGCAGAGTCCTGGGACAGGCTGGCACTTGAACTTACCAGTGTGACAGGTATCTCCCTCACAGATGAGCAGGTTTGTCACCACCATGACAACCTGAAGCATAGGAAGGGGGATCTCTTGGACACCTGGGTCCAAGAAGTTCAGACAGTGAATGCCCCACATGTTTGTAAGTAATTTTACCTTTGTTTCACCAATACTTAATCTGAATGTCTCATAGACTGATATGCATAATGGTGTGCTTATCTTCCAACAGCTGCAGAAGAGGGGGCTTGCAACATCAAGGTGCATGCTGGGCACTTGGCCAGGTTGTGCCGTGAGTGTGGTGAGTACAGATGTAATTTGCTATCTATAGTCAAATAAGCAAGAAAGAGTAAAACATTAACTGTGATTAGGTATATACAGCAAAGATTGTATTGCAATGAATGTGGACTTACAGCTGTACTGCAATACATACATACTGCCAACTGCAGTGCCATAAACAGGGAAGAGTAAAGCATCAACCGTAATAAATTATATGCAATAAAGTTTGTAGTGCAATAACTGTGCAATTACAGTTGTATTGCAATACCTGCATAATGACAACTGTTGTGCAATAAAGTACTTAAAACTATATTGGTAACTGCATGAAGGTATCTCTAATAACGTCTGTTGTGCAATAAGTGTGGAATTAGGGCTGTTTTGCAAAAAATCAAATATGTTTATTTTTTATTTTTATTTATTTTATTTTTATTTTACATTTGTTGACCGGGCTAGTCTAGCTGGATATATGTCCATTTTCAGTAGAGGCCCGGGGAGAAAAGCTCCAAGTATTAAAACATAGTTTAATAAAAAGTAAACATAAAAGTAATTACAGCTAAAATAGTAAGAAGGAAGTCAAGTAAAAAAAAAAGTTTATTTTTTATTTTTTTTTTTTTTTTTTGAGGAAATTGGGAAATGAATAACACAATAGTCTTACACATAAGTGAGATATAAGATCCCACATATTATGTCATGGGCAAAGCATAGTACTTTTTATAAAGTAACATAATTAGAAAGCATAATGAACAGACTGAGGATAAAGTAAGAAAGGAAGAGAAGGAAAGATAGGAAAGGTATCAGAGTTAGTATAGGCTGAGTTTATGGATATAATTATCTTCCTAGTGATATATAAGATCCTGCATATTATGTAATGGGGAAAGCATAGTACTTTTTACAAAGTAACATAATTAGAAAGCATAATGAATAGACTGAGGATAAAGTAAGAAAGAAAGAGAAGGAAAGATAGGAAAGGTATTAGAGTTAGTATGGGATGAATTTATGGATTTAATTATCTTCCTAGGGCTAAATAAAGGAGTTACTTTATGAAAGAGAGGCAGAATTTATGACAACAAATATGACAACTGTTCTGCAATACAAGCACAATATAACATCAGTACCTGCATGAAAATATATCTAATAAAGAATGTAAGTATGTTGTGCAATAAGTGTAGATTCAGAGCTGTTTGGTAAGAAATGAATTATGACAACTATTCTGCAACTACACATGAACCAAAAGCAATAACACCAAGGTAAATTGTGTACATCATGATTGTCTAGTTTTCACCATTGCATGTCAGCTATATGCACTCAGGCTGTGAGGTACAGTGCTGCGGTGATATAACAGTATGATAGCTGCAGAATGCAACTAATAACCCATAATCAGATATTGTTTTTTGACTTCACAGATATTTCAGCACACTAGCAATATATTGTGTACACCTGCATTCTATGTAGTAATGAATAGGTTGCCTACTATCTCTTTCATGCTTGAATTTCATGCATTTATGTACAACTACCACTGCAGTCTAGTATAAAACTGTACTACTACTACCAGGTCATATTTTGGTGCCAGGTGAACTCTAGGCAAATATCAGTCAGTCAATAATCAGCAGTGACTCGGTAACTCAGTTTGCTAAATGCTCTGTATGAATTACATTTTGCCACACACAGACCAGGGCTCGAATCCAGTCCTATGTAGCACTAAATATTACAGTATCAGTCACGTAATGTTAACAGATATTCTCTCCACAGGAACTACAGGTAAATGGGTTAGGCAGCCCATATTATAAGTAAATAATTGCGTGTTTACATGTCACGGACTATTACAATCATTAACAGGAATGTAAAAATACAGCATAAAATAAAGGAAATAAGTATAATAATAATAAAATAAAATAAATGAAATAAAATGTGTAATCTTTGGTATGGCCATATGCCTGGGGTGTCTGTTGAAGGTTGCTGCAGTCAATTAATGCAGTTGATTCAGATGTCCTCTGCAGTCACTGCTATTGGGTTATATCCCAATACCTGTCAAGGAAGGCATGATAGCTGTTTACTCTCTGTACTGTACACATACATGTCTCTCAAGTGTCATGCAGTCATGTAGTGTAATTACAAGTGCATAATCACTCTGCCACAGATTTATCATCAACATGATTATGTAAATAGCAAAGTATCACTACATCAGCCCACAGTACACCTTGATAGTTATATAGGTCCACCTGATGTGCAAGTGTTCTGTGCAGTTGTGCACCTGCAGTTGTTACTGCTTGGCCCATACTGTCCCATGCAGATAGCTTGACAGGTATGTATATGCTACAGCAGCTATAGGGAACTTTTACACATAAAGAAAGGACAGAACTGTAGAGTAGATAGAAGTACTATTGTCAACTATATTGCCTATAATGGTATTAATGGATTGTATTTCTCTATGTCCCCACCCCTTATCTTCATATATGCATTATTGTTATTCATTGGTTATGGTTTACTATTATCATATGTTGTTACATTAAACTGTATTTTGTGGCATGTCTCTTATTATTGTATATATTAAAATGGTCGCATATTAACATATCTTGTTGAATTGTATCACAACCACCAGAAGTTATAAAATAATAAACAACCAAATCCAAGTGGAATAAACTTCACAAGATAAAAAAGCACAGATTTATTCTAGCGCCTCGGTGTAGAAACACCTTCATGGAATACAGATCCAATCACAGATACTGCTTAAATACACATTTTAATAAAAATTAAACAATACAACAATAAAACAATTAAATAAATTTAATTATTTCTTAAATCAAGCATCTCCAGTTAATTTCACCATTACGTCCTTTAGGGACCATGGTATTACATTTCAAAATATAAATACTTTCTTTGTATAAAAGTTTATCTTTTAAAATATTATTGTCAACACAAAAAGAAACGATTTCTTCCAAAACATATCCTTTTAACAATGAATAGTCACTGTTATGTGATTCTATAAAATGAGCAGCAATAATTTTTTCTTTCCCCCCATTTTTAATGTCTCTAATATGTTCCATAAAACGTGAGTGGAACATTCTCTTTGTTTCCCCCACATAAAACATGTTACAGGGGCAGCTTAAAACATAAACTACCCCCTTAGTTTCACATGAAAATTTTTCTTTAGATGTAAAGGGTACATTATTGATGTATTTAAAACAATTGACTATATGTGGACACACCACACATTTACCACATTTAAAGGTACCTGTCTGAAATATACAACTAGGTACTGCACAATTTGGCATACTGAAATGTCCCTCTACTAGCATATCTTTTAAACTTCTACCCCTTTGGTATGCTATAGAGAAATATTTCAGTAGCACATCAGATAAAAAGTCATCCTTCAACAAAAATTTCCAAAAATGAGTTAACATTTCAAATATTTCAAAACTTTTTATGTTATACATTGTTACAAAATAAATCTGTTGAATTCTGTCCGACTCAAATTTATTAAGCATTTTTCTTCCTTTATTTTTCCCAATAGAATTTTTATTCTTATTATACACTTTACGACTGGCCTCCCTTATTCTGTTAACATCATATCATCTCTTTATAAAAATCTCTGCAGACTTGCAAATTTCTTTTCCAGAATCTCTGTTTCGTTACATATCTTGGACAACCCTAAAAACTCATTATAAGGGAGTGCATCTATTGTCTGGGGAGAATGGCAACTAGATGCATGTAAAAAAGTATTGCCATCATCAAACTTCCTATGTACCCCTGATACAGTTGTACCATTTATTCTCCCTTCTAACTGTAAATCCAAAAAAATGAACTTTAGTTCCCTGTTGCAAACCATCAAAACTCAAATCAAAAGGGTTTTGATGTAAATCAAGTATAAATTTCTTTTATATTTTCTTTGCCTCCTTCACATATAAAAATTAAATCGTCAGTGTAACGAAAATATTTTTTGACATATTTTTTCATAAATTCCTGCCTAAACAGAAATGTTGTTTCAAAATATGACATAAATAAATTTGTATACATGGGGGCAAAAGGTTCCCTCATTGCAGTACCTTCCTTTTGTCTATTACACTATAGCTTGCAGCATGTATTGCATGTTCCAAGAAGCTTATCTAATATCCGAGTGTCAGCCATCATGCTTAAGGTGGATGACATCAGCAGAACTTGTAAAGGAGAGCAATGTTGAGGCCAGCAGTTAGTCACAGGGCCTTAAAATATATAACAATTACACAGAGATAAACATGTATGTAGTGCTGCAAGTGGATGTATGTAGATACACACACATAAGTCGGTTGATGTGAGAATAGAACCCGTAACTACCTACTGTTACACACTGCAGCTTGCAGTACTTATTGCATGCACCATTATCTCTTATTAGATTGTCAGCCAGCACTCTTAAGGTGAATGACATCAACAGTCTTTGTAAAGGAGGGCAATGTTGAGGCCTGTAGCTAGTCACAGGGCATAAAATGCATAACCATTGCACAGAGAAAACCCATACAGGCTTGCCTGAAGTGCTGCATGGAAATATAGTTACTCACACAAACACAAGTTGGATGATGTGAGATTAGAACCCCTATATATTAGTAGACACTATAGCTTGCATGACTTATTGCATGCACCACAGTGTTTATCAATTATTTGATTGTCAACCAGTGCTCTTAAGGTTGATGACATCAGCAGACCTTGTGGATATGGGACTTTACAGGCCAGTAGCCAGTCACAGGGCCATAAAATGCATATCATTGCATGGAGATAGCCCAGATGGGCATGTCCATACTGCTGTGAGGGGATATATTGATACAAACACACACACAGAGTTAGAGTATATGATATTAGAACTCCTACCAATCTAGTATTACACACCATAGCTCACAGTACTTATCACATGCGCCACGGGTTATGCCTATGTTGCTGCAAGCACAGTACTTGTGGAGTACAAAAAGTGGCCTTCTGTTAGACAGCATGTGTGGCCTTCAGAGTGATACTGCTTGGTATTTTTATTGTATCTAGTGTCCTAGGAGTGGAATACATGGTAATATCCATTATATGAGTGTACAATTACCTGTCTGGTCATATGTGGCTGTTTGCAGTTTGATAGGTGGATATGTGGCCAGGAACAATATGGCCTGTCCAAGGCATGCTTTGCACATTACACCACCTGTGTACAGTGTCTGTCTACAGAGTGACATTCTGCAGGCATAGGGGTATGTGAGTGAGTGGATTATGTACTGTTGCAGCCATGGTCTGGTTCCATTGGACAACTGTTCTGATGTGTAAGTGCAGCTAACCCCAGGGGTATGTATGGACATTCGTACATCCCCACTTATCATATCTATATAAATGTGTATAACATGGACACATACTGATAGAGTCACTAATCAAGCGTGATGGGGTTAGGGAGAGACAGATATGTATATGTAGATGTATGTATGTACAGAAATAATTTCACATAGCAGATCTTGGGACAGTAGAGGCCACAGACTTGAGCTCAAGTTAGCTAAGTGTAGGACGATGCCCAGTGTGATTGCCAGCACTGACACGGTGACTCCAGACCAGAGCTACCTGTACTCCAGTCCAGGATTATGTGTGCTGCAGGCCATTGGCTGCTCACCTGTTATCACAGTAGTGCAGTTACTTGATATTGTCCAAGGCATTTCCCATCTGTTTGCTGATCTTAATATGTGACTCATACCTCATAACTGTACAGAGCTTCACAGACTGTCCAGAAGTTTGCATAATATTTTTGGTCCATTTCACGTAACATTGTGGTTTTCTGGCAAATTAGTGGCAGATCAGTGAAGATTGAAGTCAATAACTAATGACAAATAATTGGGTTTCAGACACCATACACATAAGGAGATTAATGCTAATGCAAGACCTGTTATTCTATCAACATTCTATGTTTGTAGGAGCAACTATTTAAAATGTGTCTCCATTTATAGGCCTTGGTCCCACTTTTATTTATGGCTTTGACCAGATTTCCTGCTCTAAGAGATTGAGAGGCATGATGTGACTGGGGTACATGATATAACATTCCAAAAAAACAACCAGCAGATAGCAGAAGCCATAAATTAATATATTGTTTCACATCAGTCAATACATTAATATACAAAAGTAACAGACTGGTTTTGGCTTATAGTTCTCTAAGCCTTCATCACTGTAAAGACACAATAAAACTCATACATTTATATACTGTGTCACTAGCCCATAAACCAATTAGAGGTGTTCATTTAATCCTGGGGCAAAAAGCCCTGCCAGTTTAATAATCCATTTTCTCTCTTTGGCATTGAGTAACTCATGCCATCCAGATTTATTATATTTAATACCCAAGATTCTATCTATAATAATAATAAAATGAAAAGATGCTGTTTGATGAATTTCAGTATGTTTGTACAGAGCATTTGTATGCTTTTTTATTTTTAATCTCACTAAGATGTTCTGAAATTCTATGTTTAAACACTCTGATCGTTTGACCTACATAGAAAGCAGAGCACTTGCTGGTGGCCAAATAAATAACCCAATCTGAGCTACAGTTTGCAAAGAAAGGAATATTATATACTACACTGGTATTTTTACTACTGAAGCTGTTCGTTTGCAATACTCTACTGCATTGTGTGCAGTGACCACATGAAAAACATCCTTTGACAATTTGTCCCTCAATAGTTCTTTGTAACCTTTCCTTGGGTTTATACACACCTTGTTTATAGTGGTTAAATGCCAAATTTTTCCCATTCCTAAAGGAAAAATGGCACTCTGCTCCCAGTAGTTCAGAGAGCCTGTTGTCCACCCTAAGGATGTTCCAGTTAGTTTGCACACTATCAATAAGTGCTCCAACATTTCTACCATAAGTAGTCATTAGCCTTAAAAGGCCTTTAGTACTACCCTGCTTGTCATGATACTGTAAAAGTGTTTCCCTGTCCATACCATTGACAATATTCCTAGCCTGCATAATATGGCCTGGTCTATAGCCCCTTTCTTTAAATCTCTTAGTCAGGTCATCCCTGAAATGCAAATAGGTATCATCCTCTGAGTAAATATGTTTCACCCTCATATATTGCGATTTGGGAATGTTTCTGCATATATGAGAGGGATGAAAGCTGGAGGCATGGAGAAGGGAGTTATATTTAGGGAACTTACAATATACTTCCATTGTGAAAGTGTTGTCTGAAGCTCTAGTTATCAGTATATCCATGAAGGTAATACTCCCCTGGATTCATGAAGCTCAGTGCAATGACGGCATTAGCCTTGCACCGACCGTGCAGCATAGAGATGGAGCAGCAGCACCACATGCATATTAATGAAGGCATGCTGCTGTAATGGCCACGTGCATAGGAAACATGTACGAGTGCAGGGGGTGTGTCCAAGCACTGCACGGAGGTGTGAACATGTCAGCTGCATACGCACAACCTAAAATGCTGACTAGTACAGCCTGCCTATAATAGTAATCACTCCTGTCAGTTTATGTGAATACTGAAATGTATGCAAAGAATATAAGACATCATTGCGAACACCAGAATAAGAAGGCACGTAGCTGAATATTGAGTCCCCATCCCTCAAACAAATATATTTAAAACCCCGTGCTCGTATTCCATTGTAGTGTCACTAGTTATACCAAGTGGAAGTGAAACGCATCATGTTAACGCTCCGCCAATTGCCAAGCCTAGCCTACTGGTTTGGGTTACCACCTGTCCTACATTGTGAGGGACAGTCCCCCTCTAGGCAGGTGTGTCCATACCAAAATCATAATAAATGTGAAATGTCCTGCGATAGTAGGACATAATTATGTCCCATATGTTATGTAATAGTCCCATACAGTATGTATGTCCATATATAAAATACCTATATGTTACAAGAAACAGAATAAGCAAGTAAATGAAACAGAATAAGCAACTACACCACTGCAACAATAAAAGCTTATATGTAGGCATGAAACTAAAGTACTATCCTTTGTAATGACCATGGGTATGTGTTGGCCTGTAAACTCAGATGTGTGCCACAAAAATGTCCCATCCAGGTCATATGAAAAGGTGGCAACCCTACCAATGGTCAGAGCATTCGCCCAATATCTGCCCATTTGCAGTCCAAGTCGTCCTTATCAGGATGGCCCATAGATGAATGGGTATTACCTGGGTCTACCTACCATGTCATGAAAGATAAGTATTTGTGAGTACCTATGTGTGTGAAGTACAGCATGTGGATGATTTGAAATGTTAGTGTAGACCTCACAGCCATATTGGTCCCAGAGATATGGAGTGTACGCAATGAGTTCTGTTGACTGTGCCATGGGCCACCACATAGAGAAGGAATGAATGTTGTTTGTGGAATATGGGGTGGGGGGGGTGACGCGTAATGTAATAATTCACAAAGGGGAGACTGGGTTGGATGCACAATAGGTGAACTGGAGGTCTACGAGGGAGCAGTGGGTGAATCAGGAAGATAACCAAAGAACAAATATACACATCCGCAATACAATACCACAAACATGTGAACATTAAAATGTGCAATACTCATGTACAGAAACGTTACCAGCACATACCCACATAATGGTCTGGCCTGAACTGAGCCATCCAACCCCAACACACCAGGATACATAATTGAATACCCATCATCCCCTTCACAGCACATCCCCACCTTCCTGAACATCCACCAAAACCAGCCATACTCGGGCTGCTAGATAGACACGGCCATATCTGCACATAGAGACCCCTACCCATATCTAGTAGGCAGTCTCACCCTAGGCAGTCTCAGGGTTGCAAACTATGTATCCCTTGCATGTATAACCCTACCTTACAGCCGTAAGGCAAAGATGGTCATCAGTCCCCAAAATTTTTGGATATCCTCATGGGATATGTATCTGTCCTAAACATTAGACTTGGTGTCACAACACAATGTCCAGTCCATTATACATCTGGACACAAGCTGTATGAGCAGTAGTTGTCCACAAGACTGCTCAGCCTCTAGCCAGTGCTGCAGAACCTACGACCCGGGATGAATCACCTGACCATGATGCACGTCTCCCCATGTGCATTATCGGGAATATATACCTTACACATTCACATAGTGGCAGTCAGATATAGGATGCTTAAGGAGCTTTAAAGTAGACATAAGTAGGGTTACCACCTGCCCTACTTTGTGAGGGATTAAACACCTGACCGCGATGCACATCTCCCCACGTGCATTATCGGGAATATATACCTTACACATTCGTATAGTGGCAGTCAGATATAGGGTGCTTAAGGCGCTGTAAAGCAGACAGAAGTAGGGTTACCACCTGCCTCACCTTGTGAGGGACAGTCTCTTTTTGGGCAGTTGTGTCCAGACCAAAAATAATACAATGGCAAATGTCCTGTGATTGTAGGAAATATGTCCCATATTTCATGTAACAGGTGCATAAAACAGTTATTTATGTAAAATACTCAAAGTTACAAGAAACAGATTAAGCAAACAAATCGCTACAAGAATAAGCTTTCATTTAGGCAAATAAGTAAAGTTCTAACCTTTGTACTGACCGTGGGTATTTGTTGGCCTGTAAAATCTGATGTGTGTCCCGAAAATGCCCTGCTATGGCCATATGAAAAGGTGGCAACCCGAGACGTAAGTGGGTATGCATGTGTGTAAGTGTGACGGTAGGTGGTAGTGATTCAATGGAATGGAAATGTAAATGAGAATGCAGGTGTATATGCATGTGTATGTACAGACTGATACACACACACACACACACACACACACACATATATATGTGTGTATAGATATATATCTACATACATGAGAAATAAATATATATATATATATATATATATATATATATATATATATATATATATATATATATATATATATTTATATATATGAAGAATGGAGGTTGTAACACTAAAGCATACACAAGGGATGTGAAGGGAATCAAGAGCAATGTTGGTATTATATAGTGCTTTCAGCATATGTCATAAAAAGCTGCCCAGGAGTGAGCAGAGCAGCGCTACTCACACCGCAGGCAGGGTTTTACCAGTGGGAGTAACATCGTTGAAATGCTAGGTATACTTTACACACAGACGGAATGTAGTCCCATGCTGGGACCACCAAAATTGGAAAGCACAAATGGCCATATTTCATAACCCCAGGAAAGGAATGTATGTGCAAATATACATGGCGGGAGACCCTGTGAATACACTAGGTGGAACAATGGAAAGCTAGCAAGTACGGCTGATGCAAGGCAACCAAACTAGTATGCATCAAAATAAAAACGCCAGCACCAAAGATGAGCTGAAATAAGTTTATTGTTAGAACAAGTGACTAGACTGGTTTCAGCATATAGCTTTCTTCAGCAGAAGTGGGACAGAATGTGTGTAGGGCCCCAAAAGCTCTGGAGAGGGAAATGTGTAAAGGTGTGTCGTGGCTGCGATAACAAGTAGATAATGGATGTTACATGTGTAAATTTAACATGGGTGGGGTGGAGGAACTATGGGTATGCAATAATGGATCCAGGCGTGCCAGGGTTGGATGGGCCAGTTCTAATGGACCGCCCCGTGTACGCCAGCTAGGTCATAATAGGTATATATGCATACTCACATGCAGACAACAATATATGTTGAAGTACAAATTCTGTAACACATGCATTCCATTTATTGACATAAATAATAGGAATGTGCCAATACAAACATCAGCAGTACATGGAATAATAGGCTGTGCAGAAGAGGGATGGGCTGAATCACACTATCACATTCCAATTACCATCGGTAATCCATACATGAACATATAGTGACATCTGTCCGCTGTATAACATGCTACATACCGATTACAAGATAACTGGAGTGTGTCGGTGTTATAATGAATAAGGCACTAGTATGCTGGTGAAGCTTATAAACACCATTACGCATGTGTAAGTACGTATGAGCGGGGAATGTATTGACACACTGATGTACATATATATAATTATATTTATATATACATACACACACACACACATATATATATATATATATATATATATATATATATATAAAAAACAGCAAGATATGAATATACATCTATGAATGCATATGCAGATATGTCTGTATATATTAATGTAAATATATATGTATATATCTATATATATATATATATATATATATATATATATATATATATATATATATATATATATATGTTACAGTAAATATACACATGTGTATATCTAGGTTATGTTACAGCAGTTACAGATAACATGTTTAGACTGGGCATATGTTGGTGGGAGGTCCACTCAACAAACTTCTACTAACCACCCCCAACCCCCACCCCCAGCTAGGCCGGTGAGACATACAGACACACAATAAAGGTAAATACAACACTGCTTCCCAGACCACCGGCAGGAAACTACCAGTGGGAGAGATCTACAAAGTCTACACTTTAAACATGGACAGCGACGTCCTTTCGGGACACCAAAAATTTGGTACCTTTAACCAATGGGGGAACAAAATTACGACCAGGATGTAGCTGTACACGGAACAGTAGGTTGTGCAAGCCTGATAACACATGGGTTGACAAAATGTACGACATGTGTCCCGACACGGGGAGAGTGGGCAGTGTTTAGGGGTGTGTTCATATCCCACCTGCGTCCACCTGCACCCACAGTGCTGTAGAGTAGTGGCAGGTGGGGGAACTATGGGTATGCGATTATGGGGCTTGACGTGCAGGTGTTGGCTGGCAGACATGTATTAGGACTGCCCCGTGTGTGTAAGTAATATTCCGATGTGGGTAAAGCAGATGCCCATACCTCCCAAACCGTAAGAGCACATCTACTGGACAGTCCGTAAACCATTGGGGGAATACATAAGGACGATATCACTGAACTGTCCCCGATTATCAAGGACGTCTGTGATTACGAATCAGAATCTTAACACAGTTCAAACTAAAGCATCCTAGAACTAGTGATATTAGGAGGAAAGGTGGCGGGATACACGTAATGAATAATGACAACATGTAAGAGTCATAAACTGCATGCACCTCAGACAATGTGTATGAATACATATGTACTCTGTGTCATCAATGTGTCAGGTTAATAGCACCAACTTTCTAAATGTGTCCCTGAGGTCATTGTGCAGTGTCCCTGATTCAGTGTTTATTCTTCCCCATTCGTATGAGAGGTCTGATAGTGAGAGAAAGCGCATGTTCCGCCGACTACCTTAGAAAGTTGATAGAATAATAGGTTTGGGGTTACCACCTGTCCACCTTTGTGAGGGACACTCCCCTGTGGGAAGTTGTGTCCTGCATAATAACTGTACTTAAGGCAAATGTCCTGTGATTTAGGGCAAAGACTACCTATATTGTCTGTAGTAGTAGCATAAAACAATTATGTTCCCCTGAAACACCTAAATGTTATAGGTAACAGTATAAGCAATTATAATGCTACAAGAGTAACCTTTTATTTTGGCAAAACAGTGAAGTGCACCCTTTTCTACTGGCTGTCGGTGTGTTGCCCTGCAAAGTCTGATGTCTCTACATACAGGTCCTATAGGGTTGCTACCTTTCCAAATGGCCAGAGTGGGACATGTTCTGTAGAAATGTCAGCCATTCCAGGACTAAACATACCTACAGCCGTGCATAGTACAGGATTACACTTATTTGCACAAATAAAAGCTTAATCTAGTTGCATTTGAATTGCTTATGCTACTTCATATAACATATAGAAGTGTCATGTATAAAATAACTGTTCTATGCAATTATTGATGAAACGTAGAATATAATAATGTCCTGTAATCTGGACATGTGCTATGTCTTGATTATTTTCACACTGTCCCTTGCAAATTGGGACAGGTGGTAATCCTAAAGTCCTACCTTGGCCAGTTGAGAAGGTGGCAAACCTATAATAGGTATGCAGTAGCATGACCAGTCCGACGGATGTGGCTACCACAACCCAACTACTCGTTTGTAATGCAGGGTTTCATTTCCCATGTATCAGCCAGATGGGAGCAGAGTGTATGCAGAACACACAAATATGACTACTTCATTGGACAGACCACTGATTCCGTACAGTCGAACGGCATGCTGTCGTCTAATGGGCAGCCATTCCTGATAGCCATGTTGTCCGATGTGATAGTTATTACAAGGTGGGAGCAGATTGTAAGAGGAACACACAATTCTGAATGATTCACCGAACAGGCCACTGATTCCGTACAGTCGAACGCCATGCGATCGCCTAATAGACAGCCATTCACGATAATGTAGTCAGGAGTGGCCTTAGGTCAACTGATGCCCTACGGAAAGGGCACAACAGCACCCCCCACCACACCACCCAGTGCCTCCATCCTGGTCTACCTACACCAAATAAATACTGGTAAAGTGCACCCACTAAAGCGGCACCCTTGGCGGCCGCTTAGTTGGCCTATGCCTAAGGTCGGCTATGACTGTAGTCATGTAGTCCAATTTGATAGGCATCACAAGGTATGCCTAAGAGGAACACATGAATATGAATGATTCTCCGGACAGGCCGCTGATTCTGTACAGTCGAATGCCATGCTGTCGCCTAATAGGCAGCTGTTTCCGATACTGTATTCATGTATTCCGATGTAATAGGCATCACAAGGTGGGAGCACATTGTATGAGGTACACACAAATATGATTGTGACACTGGACAGGCCGCTGATTCCGTACAGTCGAACATGATGCCGTCGCCTAATTGGTGGCCAATCCCAATACTGGAGTCATGTAGTATGATGTAATAGGCATCACAAGGTAATATTGTGGTCCTCGCTCACACCCAGGAGTGTGAGTGACAGATACAAGCACTAATGCTGGTGCATTAGCAAGTGCGGGATCAGGCATGTGTAAGAGTGTTTGGCTACCATTATGCGAGTATTACATTGGTTAAGCAATGTAGAGGCTAATCGAGCGTAAGAGGCTGTAACCAGAGGATATCATACAGCGCAGTCATTCAACAGTATAGGAATGTATCCCATCATGTAGATGTACATGTGAGTGTTTATGTCCAGCATATAGTTACATACATATAAAGAGATGTATCAGGGACATACCATGTGGCAACAATGCATTGCAAATGAATGAAATGGGAAATACCAGCGATGCCTGTATTATGTAGTGGTGTTGCTCTATGTGATCACAAGACTCCCTCAGACAGACATGTGTCAGTCATACACGCAAATAGATGTACATTGGCCGTATACATCACTCTGTGCATGTAATGTACATTAACATAACAGTACCTGTCCAATCATTATATGTGAACAGTACTCCTGCAATGTGCTGTGTGCAACATCATCATCATGATAAAGGTAAATAGGGTAACCATAGAGGGACTGGTAGTGTTTTGTGTACAATGGCGGCATCCTCCTCACATCTACCTGGACCATGTAGGAGTGATGTGCATACCAGGACCGTGCGCCTGAGGGACAGTGATGACGATAACAGTAGTATGTTATGATGCATATTACAAGGGTTTCATGTGCCCAGTGGGCATGTGTGTGTAATGGATAGCTCTGTATAGGGCAGATGGTGTCCTAGGAGCTGAATGGCCTTATGTGTCTCTAGGTGAGGGTCAGATGTTGGGGAAGGAGTGAAGGTATTGCCGTGGATATGTAGGAGCACAGAAATGACAGCATACAGGGTTGGTAAATGATACATGTGGTGGGAATACACCCTGGATGGTGATGGGTCTTCGGCATTCAAAAGCCCATGGGAACAGTGGGACGGAGGTCTCCAGCCATGGGCAACTGCCACTGCGCCTACACAGCTGCATAGGAGGCAGTGCTGGGGCTGTCCAGGAGGGGCAGCATCACCCTGTATATGTGACACTCTGCCCTTGAACTGGCATATCTGGCTTCGTAACCCCTTAGGGAGCCACCTATGCAATATGTCCAGGACCGCACAACAGCAGATATGTACCTGTCTGGTCCCGCTCACAAGGGGGACATGCTCCATCCTCAGTGGTGGTATCACCAGAAGGTGGTGCAGAGCCAACAAAGTTTGATGTTAATGGCTGGACCCCAGATGTGCTAGTGCCCGGTGCCATGGTCAGCTGAAGTGGGACAGGAGAAATCTGCCGGGACCTACCAACTCATTCAGCTTATGGTGTTGCATTTTAAACCCACATATGGCTTAGTGATAGACAACAGCATACAGGATTACCTACGACAGTATGCATAGATATCACCAGCAACCCAACACAACAGATGGTATACATTTGCAGAGGGAGCACAACACATGCATATATACCACATGGCAACTGTGCAATGTGTAGTAGACGTGTGACTGCAGCTATGAACAGCTGTCCATCATTGGCTTGTCACTGGGAATCCCACACATTGTCAGTCATACCACTGTCTCATGTGACACATGTCCAGTCAGGGATGCGATGGAAGTAACACATCCCTATCATCATGTACTGTCTGCAATCTCCACACCATGCTTCTGCTTTGCACAGAAGTGTGTTCAGTGTGTAACAAAGGAAACAAATGGTTGCACACACTGACCTGTTCACAGATGGCCCTACAGATGGGGTTTCCTCATGAACAGAGTACTGTCATGTCTGTATTTTAACATGCAGAATAGCCATTACCACACACATGTTAAACAGGCAGTAATCTCAATGCAGCATAGCTACACTTACATGCTGTAACTGTGTGGCACATCACCCTCCTGTCATTAGGCTATTTCCCACTGTGGAAAATGATTGAGGTACAGCCAGATATTATCTGCGATGCCGTGTCAGAACACCACATCCAGGTACCACTCATAGCGACTGTCATGGCCAGATAATAACATGTTTCCCTAGATAGTGATGTTTATCATGCGGATGGCTATGGGAACACCATCACAGCTGTACCTCATGCAATCAGCTAGAGGAGGACTGCAATAGGTGCAGAGGCCATCACCTGACCATTTCCATCTGTTACAATACACATGCTGTTGCTGTGCACGTGTACACCTTCACATCCACCAGAGAGTGTGTGTGCGGGGCAGGCAATGTACACCAGGGAAGGGCTTGGAGACTTAACCATAAGTATCATCTTCCACATGCTGAATAGTACAGGGGCAAACGCCTGACTACTCATTAGTATTACATGTGCATGACGTTACTACATGTGCAGTGCTGTAAGAACATATGTGTAGGTGAATAAGTGCCATCTGCAACAGATATAGTAGATATACATTAGGTGTGGCACACATGTCACTCCAAGTAAAAGGATGCCATTGTCACCACAACCACACTCTAATGGACATGCATTGACATCTTTTCCAGGGCTACAAATACACAATATAACTACTTAGTTTGCCACACCGCAGTAATGCACAGGACCACATGCACCACAGGGAATATCTGGAGGTTCTATGGACTAGGGCATGTGAAAGTGCTTGGCAACTGTTAGTAGGCCAACGAGGTTTATACTGGGAGTGACTGTGGTTGGGAGCATCACAACCCACATGCACACACAGGGTGCTAGTACTGTCATGCAGGTATGCATTGCTCCATGGTTGTGTAGTGTTTAGCTGGGCAAGATGGCTGTACAAGGCTGGGTGAGGGGTAATCCTTGCCATTGCATCACCTGACAATGGTGTGCAGTGCAGGGGTGTAGTGCCTGCAATGTCCAATGCAGATAGGTACTGCATTATCTTGCCTGACATCCTGGTTACCAATGTGTAGGGCCATAGCTTTGAAATTCATGTCATGTCTGTGTTTGATAGTCCTTCACATGGACATTACCTGGGATGTGCATGTCCGACAATACTGTACAGTGACATGCACAGGTGTACCTGGTTTGGCAGACACATGTAGTGTACACAGCCTGTTATACCCCGATATGCCAATACTGGCCTGGTGTGGTGAAACCTGCTTATAGTGAGCAGGTCGGCCCTGCACCTGCATGGATATAATGGACAGGTATTCCGTGGTGTCAGTGGCATGAGTCCATACAGGCCCATGTGTACAGCATTGTTTGGCCTTAGTGGATCACATATGCTGGCACCACATATGTTGCAGCCATTCAGTGTGGAACATAGCGAAGGCACAATGTCCGCATATATGTGCCTATTGTACCACTGTACAGGTTGCCATGTCCTCTGCAGGCCACTGCCGTCACACCATGCCTACTATCTGTCCTCAATGTGCATGTTACTAGCAACATAGTGGGATATCCTAGGCAAAGTTGTATGTGCATGGCACATGGGTGTGGGACATATACCGGGTACTAGTATACTTAGTTCATCAGCCCTTTTGCCAGATGTATGGGTATAGCTTGCCAACATAGTGCCATGGCTGACTGACAGCTGTACTCCTCATGAGGTGGCCAATGTGTCATAAGACGGATACTATATAGGAAAACATGTCCAATGGTAAGACAATCACGGCCACCTCTACACAGGCTCTGACAGACAAACACACACTTGCCATGTCCTGCATACAAACCCCTACTGTATCACACTGCAGCAACACGCGTTTAGGGCACACACTACAGCAAATACTAAAAATCACTATACTTGTCTCACGCAGGCAGACACACACACATACAAACACACACACACACACGCAGTTGGCATGTCTGGGATTAAAACACCGATCTAAATACTTTACTACACTACAGCATTACACAGTTACAGAATGCACTACCGAGATTACTGGGACACAGGACTCCCAGAGGTGTATTTGTAGATAGGTGACATCATCGGCCTTGCTAACGGTGGGTATAAGAAATGTATGGAGCATGAGCAGTATAAAAGCATTACTCAGTCCTCAGGCAAACAGGGACACACATACACACACACACACACACACACACACACAGCAAGTGTGGGACTAGAACACCAATCTAACTACTTTATTACACTGCAGCATTACGCAGTTACAGAACACGCTACCGAGATTACTGGGACACAACACTCCCAGTGGTGTATTTGTAGATGGGTGACATAATCGGCCTTGCTAACGGTGGGTACAAGAAATGTATGGAGTGTGAGCAGTATAAAAGTATTACTCAGTCCTCAGGTAAACGGGGACACACACACATGCCAAGTGTGGGACTAGAACACCGATCTAACTACTTTATTACACTACAGCATTATGCAGTTACAGAACACGCTACCAAAATTACTGGAACATGGCCCTCCCAGAGGTGTATTTGTAGATGGGTGACATCATCAGCCTTGCTAACGGTGGGTAAAGAAATGTATGGAGTATGGGCAGTCTAAAAGCAATTTAGAGTCCATCTGTGGAATGGATGACTGCTACCACTATACAGGGGTAAAATGGTCATGCCCATACACAGAGGCACATAACCAACGCAAGGTGTCACTGGGCATGCTCACACACTTAGTAGTACAGGGCTGGTCGGAATGCACTACTATGTGTCCATCTACACAAGGATATACTGGGCATGCTAATACTCCTAATAGCACAGGGCTGACTGGGATGCACTCAGATGCTAAACATGGAGGGCCACAGTGGCCATGCTATTACAGGTAGACGTAAAGAACACATTGTAATGGGCTCTGGTGTTAGTAGTTGTCATTGTTAGCGGGAACACTGCTCTACATATATTTGACACCGGTCTTTTCTCAACGTCAGCTGTCATTCTCGGATGACATGGCTGACAGTAGGCAGTCCTTTGTCACATATCACATGTATCCATGATACAAGGGGTTGTGGATATTACCCAAGTCGCATCCACCCACACAATGCTATTCCAAGGCAAATGTCCTAAACACAGGTTAACTCCCATACACCTACAGGACAACTGCATTGTTTTCTTATGATAACCAGTGCTAGATGTGTAGCATCCATATTCACAGCTGGTCACTGTAGATCCAATAATGGGGAGTACTGACATCTGTGCAGTGAGGAACACCTGGTTGATGTCTCTGTAGTGCACAATAGCACTATGACCATATACCTCAGAACCTAGCACTACCACCATATACCTCAGAACCAGACATGTAGGCCATAACATAGGTACCAGGTGGTGTACCCACATACATAAAGGCAACTCACATGTACTGACCAGTCCCCCCACGAAAGGCATCACAGATGAGCCATGTGCAGGACAGAGTGTCACATGCTGCATTCTAGGATGTAAACTGCAGAAACCTCCATGCCCTCAGACCACCAACACGCAACCATATATGCTGTATGACATAGAAGAGTACACCACCATGTGACCCTTGACCTGTGTACTGTACTAAGCTCTACATCAACTGTAGAGAGTAGACATGTACTGACAAAGTTACATCATGTGTTATGCAATGCAGTGATACCACTATCTGTGACCAGGTCAGCTGTACAAATACCAGGAACCCACTGTACTTTCCACCATTAGCAGATGTCTGCTGCTGTACACCAGTACACATCCTCATGTACGGATATGACATACATGTACCTGCCCTGGGTATGTACATGCCACACAGACAACATACCTGTAAATAGCATAGCTGTTGGAGTCCTTTGTGCAAACAGGTGGCTACAGCCATTACACACATGCACACGGAATGTAGGTCCATGGCTGCTGAATGCTAACAGTACATAAGGTGTGATATCATTGTTGACAGAGGTAACATCCCCTCTGTTCTGGTTACCCATCATATCATACAACAGTCCATGTGTCATGTATGTCATTACACATATCCACCAAGTGCAATACCTACAAACATGACCAAATGTCAGGATTGTAGGACCTACATACCTGTACACGTAGTGTTGTGCATTCAGATAACATGCGTGTGCAGTTGCTGATGTATGCAGGTGGCGTGTATCCTAGTACATCATGCAGCTGCAATGCAGCCTCAACATTGCCAACTGTATATGGTGATATGCTGAATGTACAGAAAGATGCACCACAGGTATGGACAGATGTGTTGAAATAACTAAGTGGTGGGGCATCTTTGCAGATGGATGTTTGCTGTGGACACAGGTCCAGGTGCTCACAGGTGTGTCACAAGTGGTCCTACAATACCCTGTGTAACCGGTAAGCAATGGTTTTGTTAATTGAAGGGCATAACACACAACTTAGACAGTTGTCAAGGTGACAGCAAAGGTAAATCACTTGACACCTGTTGATGACACCTGTTAATAGATATGATGTCCCTAGTGCATATATCAGCACTGTTGGCACAGGAAACATCAGTACAGTTTGTAACGCATGCAATACTGCTGTACGTCTGACATACATAACATGAGCTAGTCAGGTCTGAGGTTCACTGTACTGGCATGTGTGGTTGCATGTGTGTCCATATATGTCACGTATTGTGGGGAATACATCTCATTTGTTACTCACTCTCCTGTACACTAGTGTACACATCTGTACAGACTGAAATGTAGAAAGCAGGACATAGGCAGGGGTGTGTATCTCACACATGTGAGGTATCTGTATGTGCATGACATAGGTGTATTAATTACTGAATGCCACAGTGTGTGTATGTAGGGCTGACTGGTCCCTGGAGGTGAGCATGTATTTACCATACTGAACTGATACGACCCCTCCCACCATCCAGGCAATGCGTTCTGCTATCTGTGTTGATGTCCCCGATCTTAGGCCGTACTGACTACCTGTACTTGTGTATTCTCTGTGGCATGTCATGTAGGTGCACAGTACTGTAATGATGATTTACACATAGGCAGGTGTCCTCATCCCACCAGTAGCAACTGTGTGTGAGTGTGTGATACTGTGTTGGTGAAGCCGTGAGTGTGCGCACGTGTGTGTGTGTGTGTGTGTGTGTGTGTGTGTGTGTGTGTGTGTGTGTGTGTGTGTGTGTTATAGTGTCATTGAATAAATGTGTGTCAATACCTGAGTGTGTGGGTGCAGTTGTGTGTTAGCATCCTGTCATGGGAATGTGTATTACTGATTCCCATTGAGGCATCACACTTCCCACTGGCCTCTACCCTTGTAATCAGCTGGACCACTCTCTTACCTCACCACTCCATGTAACTGTACCTGTGATGTCACCCTTTACGGATGTCACGTCTGTGGTCACAGTAGCTTAATACACAGCTATCATGCTCTTGGAAGGGTAGAAGTGTTTGTAACATGGGACATTCTCACTGGTATGTGGCAGCTACACGGTGCATGCTGGTATATTCATACATATCTTTGAGTAGTCCACATTGACATATGGGACACTTAACTGCAAACACTGACATCCACCAGCATGTGCAATTAGACCTGAAGAAGGACAGCAGAACATTATGATCAACATGCATTTACTGTTGTTACACAAGACACATACTGTTAACAGTATTGTACACCTGTACTACATGGTATATCTGCTGCCTGTCAACAGTCCTCAACATTTGTAAACAACAAATAGCATCCTAGTCTGTTCACCCTGTGCATCAGACCATATGAGCATGTCCCTGCACTGATGATGTGGATGTCAGGGATGCGGCACAGGCATCATCATATGCACAGGGTGTTAATGTTTGCCGGAGGCCTAGGCTGCACTGTTGTTACACAAGACACATACTGTTAACAGTATTGTACACCTGTACTACATGGTATATCTGCTGCCTGTCAACAGTTAATGTTTGCCAGAGGCCTAGGCTGCACCATTGGATGACATCATGTGTGTGGGTTTGGGCCTTTGATCTAAGTGGACATGTGTGGATGTTATGCATGTGTGTGTTGCAGTGCCCTACATATGTGTCTAGTGTGTGTGTGTGTGTATGTATGCACACAGTTCTCCCATGTGTCTGGCCTACACAGGGGTATTATTGACAGCTGCAGGCTGTACAGGGAAGGTTTTACAGTTCACGGTGTCTGGCCATGGACATGTGACCTGTGCCTCCCAGGGGTTGAACGGACACTACCAGACAGAGGTGCAGATTGGGTACTGTCTGATGTCACTTGTCCACTGTAGCAGTGTCCCTGTTGGGACCGTCCCAGGCCACATGCATGTGGCCTGCTGTGTCGTGGTGTGGACAGCACAGATGCACTGCTGCTGCAACTGCCACTATGGGAGCGGACATGTGAGGTAGCTCGTACACAGAGACCTGACACAGGTGATGTAGCAGGCATACGTCCATGTGCCTGACGCCTCACTCCTATCAGGTGTTCCAACACAGACAGCTCACGTTCGCGGATTGTCATGCCACGGTCAAGGACTCCAACCATGTCACCCAACCGTCTATCGAAAGCATCAGCAATCTGCTGTTGAGCATTTACCATTGCCTGGATGCTGTTGTTTAAAGAACGGACAGCAGCCCTCTGTAGCCTCTGATCTTCTCTGTTGCACCATTCAGCACATGCCTGTGCCTCCATTACAGCCTGAAACATACATCTGGTGACACCAGCTGCTGTGCTCTGTCGTACAGGAGCATGTTGGCCAGAGGTCCTCCAACAAGCAGCACTGGCCACGTGCCTGTGTGGGGCACCACCAGTAGTTTGGCTGACACCAAGGTGTGCAGGCACACCTTCCATGGCCCCCACACTTTCCTGTTCCAAGCTACCACGTGCCAACTGTCCTTACTCTATGGCCAATGGTGATGGGGTATGTGCAAGTATGGGATCTTTGTGTGGGGATGAGGTGGATATAGATGGAATGGTAACCAATGGCACCGTTTCTGCCCCTGACAACTCTGCCTGTGTCCCAATCATACGTTCATCATCAATGCTAGAGTCTGTGGGGAGACTAACATCAGATGTACCGCAGGAGGGCAATGCACCTACATCACCTGTGAGGGCAGACAAGAACTGTACATTACAATCTATACAATAGACACACACATGCATGTGATATGACAGAAGGCATGCAACATGCATGTGATATGGGAGACGCATGCAGCGCAGACAATAATAGTAGTAGCTATCATACATCCCTAGGTTGCACACAACAGCATGCGTGTGTCATAGCAGATGGTATGCAAATTACACAATCATAGTAGTGGTTAGCATACATCCCTGTGTTACACCATGTGGACCAGCACAGGTTAACAGTACACCTGCCTAATGTGTGGCATATGACCTTGATAATCACATGTAGTATGACATGTGATCTGCTGACGTCTGCAATGACATGCATACATGTTTAACACAATGGTGTCCTGTCAAATATTCAGTGGGGCAATGGTGTACCAATTCAGTGTTGTCTGTCCGCCCTACAGATATACTGCAAATTTAGCTGATGTGCATGGCCATTGCAGGGAATCATGAGGCATCTCTAGTGCTATACAGTGTGAGTTACCGACAGGGTTCATAGCCATGACTGTATTCAGATACAATACATATATACTGTGGAATGTGACCCATGTCATGAGGTGTATACACACTAAGCCATGATGTGGAAGTTGTGACACAGGTCACGGATGGGTATACGGATGACACCCCTGCACATCTGCAACCATATTGCTGCAGCCTGGCAACTAACTATGGCCAGACATGGCGAACATGTCGGTACACCATGTCCCACATGACATCTGTGTACCACACACACACACACACACACACACACACACACACACACACACACACACACACACACAGAGCTAGTATGGCATTTATGTCCAACACCAGCAACGGGAATGTACTGTATCTGTGGCCTGATGTGGATACTGTACAGGTGACTGCTGTCATGTTGCAACACCCTCAAGATGTTCAACACATCTTATGTGGTGGATTGATGTTATGCCTACACAAGATGTGTACAGGCCTGTAGGATGTCTAGTGTTCCACATCTACATTATGACCATTATACAAAGGCCATGGTTGAACCATGTGTAGCCATTGTACGACAAGGTGTACACACAAACACAACACGTCTACTGCGTGTGTTGCTCCATGTCTCTGGCCATCCCCCATGGCCATGTGTGTACATGTGTTGTTCAAATTATTGTGATGGGCATCTATTTCACATGTCTGTGTTGTCCCATATGACATTCATGCTCCACTGACAATAGGGTTATGCAGATAAAGAGTGGTATGTGGGATATGTTTTCAGGTTAGGTAGGCAGTGTAGCAGCCAGGCCAATAGATGTCATGGACATGTCAAGATGGCACATCACATTGTGTGACATTAATAGCAGGGCTATGATCCACACCGGTGAAACCTGTGTGCTGGCCATAATCCAGCCCACTGTGTAGTACTGTTTGTATTTACCACATGTGTAGATCAGATCTGTAGTACGTCCCTAAAGTGAACAGCACCTCCACCATTGTATACACAGCTGTCAACACATCTGGCAATAAAGTTTGTGAGGATTCATGTCGGTGAGATGATTCACATAGTTTGCAAGAGTTGCATATGGGTAGTCATTGTGAGGCATTGCAGGTCCGACCTGTATATTGTGACAGGACTATACAGTATGTGTACTTGTTGTGAATGGCCACATGGCAGATAGATTTGTGCATTACAGTTTCTGATAAATAATAACACTCTCACCTACAATGGGCTGCTGTCGCAGTGGAATGCCAGAGGTACCTAAATAGGAGTAACTCAACAGTATGAGCATAATCCACCCTGTATAAAGGCTACAAGGTGCAATGTGCATAACACATACACCAGTATATTAGACTATACTATGGTGTATGCACATGTGTGCATGCACAGAGTAGCATACTATAGTATGTGGCATGTGTGTATACATGCCTTGCATATGATGTTATATTACATATTGTACAGTGACACATGCAACTATATGGAATATAGTTGTTATAGGTACAGTACTGACTTACCAGGCAACTCCAGGCTCAGTGGTTGAGAGACACCCACCTCCACAATATCGGCTAAGGCTTGTGGATGTGGTTCTGCAGGTGTCTCCAGGTTGGCCAGTAGCTCCTCAGTACGTGTGAGTGGGGGCTGGGTTGGTGGTCCACCACCTATTGCACCTTGTTCCCTGGCGATTGCATTCGCACACTGTTTCGCCTGTCTAATGAGGTCTGTACAGTGTCTGCGCACCTGCTGGTATGTGCGGTTGTGACCACCCACATCATTAGCCTTCCTGCAAAGTTCCATCCACAGGGCATCCTGCTGCTGTGCATCCTGTGGCACATGGCTGAACAGGATATCATGATTGTCGAGTAGGTATGGGATGAGGGCCTCATTCTCCAAGCGTGTAAAAGGGGGAGCCTTGCATGTGGCATACCTGGAAAACCGAATGATGGAAACAGGTCACAGCAACTCACAGAGACATACAGAGCTACAGCTGAACATACATGTGTATCGCATTAAGTTTAAATAGTTGTATTTGCAAACCTACATGACACTGACGTGTTTGTGTCACACACATGTGACACAATTTTGAGTGGATATTATCACCATATATGTGTGTGTGTCATCTGATTACATTGCTCATAATCCATGTGGTTACTGTCTTGCTGTGGGCATGTCTGTTTGCCTGTATTGGTGTTCCTACCTATCAGCACATGGCTGGATGTGTCCTCATTAATGCAGTCGACCTTGATGCAGTGTATATGTCACATATAAGGACTTACACTGCCTTAACAGACATGACCTGTGACCCTGCAGACATGCTCACAGAAGGTTTTACATGTATGTGTTCTGCCATATACATCTACATGGCACTGTACAGCGATTCAACATCCTGCCATGTATCACCTGTATTGCACATGAGATACACATGGGACACTGGCTAGCCAGGTGGTATTTGCAAGGATGGATATCAACTATAGCATGTACAGTGAAAGTAAACTAGTAGGCTATATGTCATGGGCCATGTATGAATCTAGGATGAAAGGTTACCTGGCAGTAGCCGACAGGCGGGTCTGTGGGGCCAGGTGGACCAGTGCCACATTACTGATCCACAGGGTTAAGATACATATGCTATGCGTTACCATGCGGTCATTACACCATGTCTGAGAGGGGAGCGATGTACAGCTTTGACAGACAGGAATGCATAGTATGGCAGGACTATGTCAAGTGTATGGGACAAGGATCTGTCAAGCATGTGGTAGGTGGATGTCCATGAAGTATGTGTTCGAGATTAGGATGAGTACATGTAGCATGTCCAACATCACTGGGTTGGACATGGATTTATTCAGGGTATGCATCATGCTACATAGTGGAGATGGGGAAATGGAAGGCTGGTGTAGGTCATCTGCACATGGCCAATACCCCTTAAAGGAAATACATGATCTGATATGGGTCACTTGAGTGTTCTGTATGGCTGGACAATGATTTCTATATTCATGAATGGCACCCTATCATTATTAGGGTTGTCACATATGACTACCTGACAGGTGTGGTGACATAGCTATCACAGGAAAGACAACTGCCCAGCTGCATCCCTCACACACAAGTGTCCATTATGTTGACCGCTGCCTAGGTGGTAGTTCATGGGTACAGGGTTATTAACATAGGGGTGACAATGCAAGTCAGCTATTGCTCCTAAGTCATAGTCGTTCGCATAATTCAATAGGCAGATGCCTTCTGTTTGTCTTTGAGGTATGGACTACAATGAGGGGGAATAAAATTCATTAACCTTGACATACTGTAGCTGCCACTGGTGTGATGAACACGTATTATTCAGACACCTTCTGTTGTGTTTGTTTTGCCAGCAGTCCTGTTGCAAAACACTCCTGTGACATAGGAATGTACATCTAGTATACCGAGTGTAGGTGGTACACAGTATGGGTGATGATGTGCTATGACCTGGCAAGGTTATGGTATGCAGTGTGACATCAACCATACTGTCATCTACATCTGTACTGCTGACATCACTTAAGTGATCAAGGTTTATGGCCTTCCAGACCAGACTCAGCAGGGTAGCAGTAAAGTACTTCCCATTATCAGTGGTGTCTCCCCATTTGTGGGTTGTGATACCTGTTGGTGTGCACCATTCAGTGTGTACACAACCTGACATGGAGCATGTTTTACATGATGTGTATGTGGAGAGCAACTTGTATTGCCATATATGTATGATACAACCTGTGATGTGGGCAGGTCCCATGCAGACTGAGTGCAGCTTGTACCTGCATAGCTGTGGGTACAGGGGCCCTGTGGTGTACATGGATATATGATTGTGCACCTGTTGGGGGAGGGGGCCATGTGTTTATATTATCCAAGACCCTATCAGGATTGCTTATTCATGCTAAGCACTTGTTCAGGACTTGTAAACACTACGTAAGCTAATAATTACTATAGCACTCAATCTTCCTCATTACCTACAGGTAAGGGTAAACAGGTTTCGTACATACGTTTCTCACTTGCATAGAGTAATGTAGCTCTTGTACTCACTTTCCTCACTTATCTAGGTGAATGTAGTTCTATATTCAGGCATGTCCAAGAGTCAACTGCCAGTGTTCTCACCTGTCTATCTAATGAATCTGGGCATCTTGAGGCAATGTACACATTGCCTCATATACACGGACAAGCCTCTCCACCTACCACCCAACACTACAACCTGTGAGAGATGCACTCATCTTGCCAAACTGTAGGTAAAGGTCTCTCCAAACAAGCCTGACCTTGACCGTCATGTGGAGAAGGTACACATTCGCACAACACCACACTCATCACATAAGTCTCACTGAATCTACCCCACCATTAACTGGGAAAACTACTCGTGTACCAACACATTAGCTCAACGGTTTCTGGAATTCATAAACACCAACGCCCTGACTCAACATATCCACACACCCACCAGTGTAAACAATATCCTAGACCTAGTCATTACCAACATGAGTGACTGGTGCTCCACACATGAAGCCAACTCCTTGTTGGTCTGATCAGACCATGTGCTGAACACAGTTGATATCCACATCCCGCACCTACCCCCCATTAAGAGAAACACAGTATAATATGTCTACAAGGCCAATTACATGCTTCTTAAGACAGACGTGGTGGACATCATGACACCCATGCAGATGGACAGTACTGTTACAACTGCTGAATCCTACACAAATGCACTCTATAAGCACTTACAGGAGTGCATGGCTTGTGCTATCCCAAACAGAACCAGGATGCTATGCTCCTAATTAACTAAACCAATCTGGTGGTCCCCTGCCATCAACATATCGTACTACAGGAGGAAGACACTGTTGCAAACAAGAGTACAATACCATGCGTGGAGGAGATCACTGGCCAGCCTTAGTAAGAAGGTGAGATCCCTTATAAGATCCTCCAAAGCTAGCTACGAAAACTATAACACAACTAATACCAACAACAACCACAAAGCATTCTATAGCTATGTCACATATCTCGATGTCAACAACCAGATCTTTTGTGAGTTACAGCACAAAGGCACGAACATTGCAGAAACAATTGATATTGGCAACATCCTGGCAGATCCCTCTCAAAGCTGCACACACTAAAGGCAATATCACAGCATCCTTGGGACTGGATAACATCCCAGGCTGCGTTTTACATAAACTTCAGACTGTACTGTATGCACCATGTTCAATAATAGCCTCACATCGGGCATAGTGCACCCCAGAATGACGCACAGCAACAGTTGTCCCACTCCACAAAGGTGGTGCCACAATGGACCATGAGACATATTTCCCTATAGGCCTGACTAGCCTGGTCTGCAAGGCTATGGTGCACATCATGGATCATTGTCACAGAGACATTGGGTACCTCCAAACCTTTGAACCCTCCCAGTTAGGCATTGTTAAAGCTGGACCATAGCTCCTAAACCTGGTGGACTTCTTAGAGACAGTTACCAAGGCATTAGATAAGGGTAAGGAGGTCCACACAGCCTACATAGATCTTTTATAGGCTTTCAACACCATTCCTCCTTCTGGAATTATCAACATACCCAAATGCCTGAACATTAACCCCTACATCATGTGATGGTTTGCAAAGTGGCTCACGGACAGAACCCACACAGTGGGAGTTGCATACCCTAGGTCCGACTGTATACCAGTTACAACTGGCGTACCCCAGGGCACAGTCCTAGGACCCCTCATGTTCGGTATATACTTCTCTGACATACAGACAAGCACAGGAGGGCTTTGGCTGAAAAGGTTAGCAGGCGACTGCAAACTAGGGGACATAATTGTTTCCCCAACTGTTACAGACATCCTCTGGAAGGGTCGCATTGAGACGGATATGTGGTGTTAATATCATGGCATCAAGCTGAATGCCTAAAACTGCATAGTCATCCCCTTTGGATATAATTACCGTGGACTACCACATAGGTGCTAGTCCCCTACATACAGAAAAGGTAATAGGGGATCCGGGAGCCCCAGTAGATAGCAATCTCTCCTTTGATACCCATAATGACAAGGTGGTTAGAATATCCTTCTACATGGCCCACCTAATCTCTAATGGGTTCACATCCAGATCAGAGGGGCCATTGTGACTCTACACATGTCATATTAGACCCATTAAAGGATACAACACCCCATTTGGGATATACCTTACAAGACAACTGCAACAGCTTGGGAGACCACACCAGTACCACACCAAGAGGATTACTGACCTCAAACAGATGACCTATGCAGCCCAACCTACGAAACTCCAGCTGTACTCAGTTGCATACCGCATACTCACAGGTAATCTCTGCTTGACATACAAGGCCCATGTCCAACCCTGTATTGCTGGATATGCTCCACCTAAACAGAAGCCCCTGAGAGCCACATGCTCTAGGGATATACACCTAACCACAGCGATGAGCAGTACATGCTGGACGGATAGATTCCTGACCCGGGTACTCCCTATGCTTTGGAACATGATTCCAATTTGCATCAGGCAGGGCCCCTCATGAGCACTCTTCAGGGGAAACCTTGACGTGTGGCTGGGAGACAGACATGTACCCTGGGGATCTCTGCAGTGGATCTGCTGGACAGAGGCACAGGGAACTATTGGCTCTGCCGTTCAGAGGCACAGGGAACCAACCTATGGGGGTGGCGAAAGCCAACACATGCTAGCTAGGCTTACAGATACCCTTGGTAAGACAGCCTAGTACCTACCTTTGCACATATTACACATCTTATATGCATGGATAGTAAAATAGCTCTTCCATTTTACTTTGCTATCATGCTGATAAACTGTCGGCTCACTAAAAGACATATGTATCCTGTTATTGTGTATTGTAAATGCCAATTAACATAATTAATGTTTGCCTAACATTACAGTAATGCTATGTAGCTTGTAATACATATCTGCCTACAATACTGTACATTACACAGTTATTGGCACAATATCCTACAATGCAAATCATACTTGCACAGTGGCCCAATCTTCCACATGTTGTTCTCTGTAATACACCCATACATATGGCTACAGTTACAATATATCAACATATACTATCCCCTATTATAGCACATACTTGTTGGACCAGCCCTGCCACTGACATTGGCTGGTGAGGCGTATTTCTATTCAAAGCCCTTATATAGCATCCCTTGTGGTGTATGCGGTGTTTGCCTTGTGACCTACAGCAGTACACATAAATACTACAAGCGTTACTATGCTCAACAATACATCACTACAAGATAACTGTTTCCACTATATGGATTGCATGCACTTTAAATACTACAGGAAAGTACTACATACACAGACATACTGACTGTTTGGCATACCTTATTAGTAACCCGAGGTGTCGTTAACTGTTGATTCAATCCTTTTTGGTTTGTGTTTCAATGTTCTTTGTAATGTTCCGCTGGTATATATGGATGGTTTGAATGTGTGATAACACATCCTTTTCTAGTTTCATATCGGTAACATGTGGTATCCTGTCCACCAATTGCTGTTCCAAAGTATCAATTGCACTTCAGCTGTGCAGCTACTCCATTAGCCGATACCATGCCAACAGTGGTATATAAGTGAGTACTCCTTTTGGGCGTTGTCTGTTTGCCTTATTTTCAAGGGAGATGGCCTAGATGTGTTATTGTGATATATTTCAACAGCTATATGGAGATACACAGAGATATATTAGCTTCATGACTCCCGTGGACTGTGTGTAATGGCTATATGATTTAGTTCTACATGTGAGTACAGCTGTTATATTTTGGAACAGTGCTACTTATGCAGGGTTTGTTTGTACCTGATACTTCTGCAGATGTTTAAGTCTGGCAAGGATGTTTGGCCAGCTCAAGGCTGTATGGCTATGCATGAACTGTTATGTGGTGTACAGTGTGCTCACCAGACATCCATGATAGGGTGCACAAGTGTAGCATACTGTGCTGTTACTCACTAATTGCTAACACATCCCAGTGTATGCACAACCCTCTGAAACTGGATTAGTGCAAACAAACCCTATTACATCAGCAGCTGTTCCATTGTATAACAGCAGCTATTTCACATAGGGCCATGTTAGTGCGTGTCTCTGACAAGATATGTTAAGGCTTCTGCAGATGTCGTACAGTGTGTGAATGATTTGTGATGTTATTACAGTTTGTATTGTAATATGTTTGGGTGTGGGGGTGATGTTGGTGGGTGTGCTCAGCAGATGCAGGTGTGTAGGAACTGCTTTTATATATAATCTCTATGTGCATGAGGGTTCCTTCCCTATTCGAACACCTATCTTTTTGTGGACTAATACAATGGTAATTGCAGGCTGATTCATTAAGGCACTGTTACGTGGTTCCTGTATAGCATGTAGGTGATATTAGTCCTTTAATCCCTTCGGTAATACATCTGAATGTAATAACATGTTGCTACATGATAGCTGTGTATTGCTGTCATAGGTATTTGCAGTCATCATAGTTGTGTTGGAGACTGACCCTCTTTGGCTAGGGTTGCCACCTTTTCATATGGCCATAGTGGGACCTTTTTGGGACACACATCTGATTTTACAGGCCAACACAAACCCACAGTCAGTACAAGGGATAGAACTTTCCTTTATTGCCTAATTATAAGCTTATTCTTGTAGCAGTTTAGTTGCTTATCCTGTTTCCTGTAACATGTAGGTATTTTAGATTCAGAAATAACTATTGTATGCAACTATTATGGTACATATGGGACATAATTATGTCCTACAATCCCAGGACATTTGCCACATTTAATATATATGGTCAGGACACAACCGCCCAAAGAGGGAGTGTCCCTCGCAAACTGGGACAGGTGGTAACACTATCATTGGCTCATGTCCATAGCACATATTTGTAATAGTGTATAGGCATATACTCCCCATATCCTTTGTTCATAAAGGTTGGTAGTGGCGGGATGTGTGATTGCTATGGTCTATGTTATACACATATATAAACACTTCAACCGCTGTATACCGGAGACCTATGGAGTCCCAAAACCACAGTGTTGTGACGCACACAGTACCGTGACCAGACTCCCATACCCCACATTACCTATATCGACAGTAACTCGTGAAGGTAACATGAACATGGAAAACACACATGCACACACAGACACACTGCTACCCAACACATCCAAACAAACCATTCTACACTACGTATGAGCAGGTGGCCAAGCCCCCCTACACCCCCCATGTAGGTGTCTGCACCCCCCACACCACCCCCTACTTTAATATCCTACATCCTAGGTCACACAGACAAACGCACAAAGCTAACCCACAACCACACATTACAGTCCCCCAAGAACACACACCACATACAGAACACACACTACAGCCCTAAGAAACACACTTGCACACAGTAACCTATCCGAACCGCAACACCAGAAGGACTGACTAACTGTCCATTAACATCGTGAGATTACACCTCGCGCATCTGGTGTTTCGGTACTGCGTTCTTTCGGACCTTAAGTCTTGGGAATACATGCTTCAATATGTAAAGCAGTCGGTATGTGGTAGGTATCCCATTTATATGTACCTCCATGGTTATGTAGATGTTGTTAACCTATCTATATATCTACATAAATATGTATATCCCCATATATCGACATATCTCTTTCTCTCTCCCTCTCTCTCTGTATATATATATATATATATATATATATATATATATATATATATATATATATATATATATGATGGTTATACAGGTCAGAAGTGTATCCACCAGTTTTTAACACTCTTCTTCTGGGTCTAACTGAGCATGTATTAACTAAGAATGCCTTTTTCTATCACAAAACATGTTATCTACAAATCAAGAGTACAGCTATGGAGGCCTGATTTGCTCCTATATATGCAGATATATTTATGGCATATAAGAGCAAATTATTTATGATTGTTCCCATAATTTGTACCTTGATCAAATAGATATCTGGAAAAGATATTTAGATGACTGCTGGATGGTATGGAGATCGGATGTGGAACATCTGACAGAGTTCGTAGAATATCGAAATGAAAACAAATGGGGAATTGAATTTATGGTAAATCATCATAAAGATAGTATTACCTTCTTGGATGTACTGATAAGTAGAGCTTCAGACAACACTTTTACAAAGGAAGTATATCGTAAGTTCCCTGAATATAATTCCCTTCTCCATGCCTCCAGCTTTCATCCCTCTCATATATGCAGAAACATTCCCAAATCGCAATATATGAGGGTGAAACATATTTGCTCAGAGGATGATACCTATTTGCATTTCAGGGATGACCTGACTAAGAGATTTAAAGAAAGGGGCTATAGACCAGGCCATATTATGCAGGCTAGGAATATTGTCAATGGTATGGACAGGGAAACACTTTTACAGTATCATGACAAGCAGGGTAGTACTAAAGGCCTTTTAAGGCTAATGACTACTTATGGTAGAAATGTTGGAGCACTTATTGATAGTGTGCAAACTAACTGGAATATCCTTAGGGCAGACAGCAGGCTCTCTGAACTACTGGGAGCAGAGTGCCATTTTTCCTTTAGGAATGGGAAAAATTTGGCACCCTTCTTTAACCACTATAAACAAGGTGTGTATAAACCCAAGGAAAGGTCACAAAGAAATATTGAGGGACAAATTGTCAAAGGATGTTTTTCATGTGGTCACTGCACATAATGCAGTAGAGTATTACAAACGAACAGCTTCAGTAGTAAAAATACCAGTGTAGTATATGATATTCCTTTCTTTGCAAACTGTAGCTCATATTGGGTTATTTATTTGTTCACCAGCAAGTGCTCTGCTTTCTATGTAGGTCAAACGATCAGAGTGTTTAAACATAAAATTTCAGAACATCTTAGTGAGATTAAAAATAAAAAAATATATACAAATGCTCTATACAAACATACTGAAATTCACCAAACAGCATCTTTTCATTTTATTATTATAGATAGAATCTTGGGTATTAAATATAATAAATCTGGATGGCATGAGTTACTCAATGCCAAAGAGAGAAAATAGATTATTAAACTGGGAGGACTTTTGTCCCAGGAATAAACAAACACCTCTAATTGGTTTATGGGCTAGCGACATAGTATATAATGCATGAGTTTTTTTGTGTCTTTACACTGATAAAGGCTTAGAGAATTATAAGCCAAAACTGATCTGTTACTTTTGTATATTAATGTCTTGATTGATGTGAAACAATATATTATTTTATGGCTTCCACTATCTGGTGGTTGTTTTTTTGGAATGTGTGAGTATTTTGAGACCTTGCAGATGCCTTACTTGCAGGAATCCATTGGACATACATGATATAACAAACACCACACACAGGGTGACAGTCTGCATACCTCTCCCTGTACTTGTTTTTGCAGAATGTCCAACATTTTGCCCCACATGTCTGCTGTGTTCCTCATACATTTGTGGTTTTTCGGGTACTATACTATAAACAGTGGTCACTGAGTCGTAACTACTGACAGAGTTAAGTGATGGCCTTTAGAACCTGCAGCTAATCTGACCTGTTGCAGCCTACTGTTATACTAGCCACCAGCTAGGTTACTCAGAACATGTATAATGTCTGTCTGTACGTATGACCCTTTGTGCCCCCATTCACTCTGGCTTTGTCTGGCTTTTGTAGTAACAGATTGAGGGGTTATAAAATATGTAGAAATGTCACAACGATAGTCCAAAATGCAGCAAGTAGACCCCCAATCACTCGAAACCGGTACTGTAGTTACCAAATTGCACTTTATTACACAAATCAGAAAAAACGGAAAAAACGTAGATCACAAGGGTTGAGCGCTTTCATCTGTGGTAATACAGATTTCATCAGAACCAGTGAAAGTACATCAGACCATACTTTTTATACCAGTTTTGGCGCCATAAATTAACTAATTAATTATTTTAATCATTCTAAACACAATCATCTTCTTAAAGCAGCCATGTTAACTAAAATTTATACCAACAAGTGCTGTAACATTTTTTATAAACTGAAAATGTCCTCAAAACATATTCTATAAGCTTATTCTAAAAACATGAAATATTTTAATATAAATTTAAATATAAATTAATGTCACTCTATTAAAATAAATGTTGTTATAATTGTTTATGTTACTAAAAACCTCCAATAAAATACTGTATTGAGAATAAGAACTGTATAATAACTTCCCATTAGCCCTACTGTTTCTATATACTGTACTAAGAGTCATACTGGGTGTCAAGTACTCTATAATAAAAACTCTATGATAAAAACTCTATAATAAAACTTGTAGTAACACTTATAATAAAACTTATAGTAAAACTTAGCTTTCCTGATATTCCAGCTGTAATGGCCCAATTATTTACATCCTTATGTCAAAAAGGCTGGGACCTAATTGAATCTTGTTAAGAATAAAAATGTGCTTAAATTTGTGTATTGAATGGTGATGCAAATATTCTTAGTTTAGTGCTAGCAATGGTTTCAAACTAATAAAATCATTAATCCCTGGCGGTGTGGTGGCGTCTGTACAGATTTGCCATCTGCTTTCTTTCCATGCCAGGTAAGTCTTCCAGTTTCCTCCTTTTTCCTTGATATCAACTTGATCTATAATGGAAAAGCTGAACTTGTGATCAGTACCTTTGTCGTGAATGTGCCTGTATAATGCATTTTTCTTGTCTTGTTTTTTTATTTTGTACGTGTGTTCGTATATCCGTTTCTTTATCATCCTCTCTGTTTTGCCTATATAAAGGCCGGCACGCTTTGCACGTTGCTATATATACTAGGCGTTGAGAATTGCAATTCCCTTTTCTGCATATTATCTTGGTTTTCATGATGTTGTTGAGTCTAATGGTGTCTGTAGTATTTATATAGGTGCATTGATTGCATCTTCCACATTTACTAGTCCCTTTAGTACTCATATTCCTTTCATATTGTATTCCACATTCCAAAATTCTCTTGATGTTGTTACCGGTTTTATACACAGTGCATATCTCAGTGCCAACTATACTGCCTAAAGTACCTGAAGAAGTAATAATATTCCAATGCTTCTTCAAAATGTCCATGATCAAGTTAACAAAAGGATTGTATCGAATGACACATACTTGTTTGTTGAAAGCCCCACTTTGATCTTCTTGTGGCCCAGTGTGTCTCCCTAATAATGGTATGTATTTATTTCCCCATTGTGTTTTGACATAAGTAATGTCATTCAATAGTTTCTTGGGGTAGTTCCTCTCTATGAAAAGTAGTGTGATTCTGTCCATTTCACTATTCATATCTTCGAGGGTTGATGACATCCTTGCTGCTCTAATACATTGACCTTTCACAATGCTTTTGAAAATGTGACGTGGGTGGCAGCTGGTGAAATGAATGTAATCATTGAAAAAGTTGGCTTCCTGTACAGTCTGGACACAAATCCAGTTCCAGTGTTGCCTATCCAAGTATCTAGATACGCAATACCCTTTTTGTCGTGTTGAAACGTGAATCTAAGAAAATCCGTGGTGTTGTTAAGGTAATCCACGAAGGTGGGAATCATTTCAGTTGGTCCTGTCCAAATGATAAACACATCGTCCAAAAATCTAGTATATAACCTGATGTGTTTATAGTAATCGCTTGGGAATATGTATAAATTTTCCCACTCTAGCATGACCAGATTAGCAAAAACTGGAGCACATGATGCTCCCATGGCCACCCCTCTGGATTGTCTAAAAAATTCACCTTGATGTTCTATGTAGTTGTGTTCTAACACCAAAGACATCATGTCCATTATCAAATTCACTCTATCCCAGCTGCTGCCTGAATATTTGCTTAGACTACTGCAGAAATACTCCAGCCCCGTGGTCACAGGAATGCTTGAAAAGAGGTCTTGGACATCAATGGTTAAGAACGTGAGGTTGTCGTCCCACTTGTCCATATTTAATAGACCAAGAAAATCCCATGAGTCCTTGACCAAGTGGTTGACCTTATTGTAGATGTGCTTGGTCCACTGGTCAATGATGGTACCTATCTTAAATGTCTTTGACTTGGATCCAGAGATAATAGGTCTAAAAGGTGGTTTAGTCTGGTTCTTGTGTATCTTTGGAATTCCAACTATATGTGCCAACACTGGATAGTCAGTTTTGCATATTCATATATTTCACTAGTGATGCAATTATCAATGAAGTATTCTTCTAAGGCATTATCAATGTACCTATATCCGGTGTTGATCTGGTTTAAAGACACCTTTTCATAATTACCTGAATCATGTAAAATGTTATGAATTTCATTGTAATATTGAATGTTGTCAAATATCACGACACCTCCACCCTTATCAGGTTTCATGATTCTAATCTCTTTGTTCATAATTAATTCTTTCAAACAAGTTCTCTCATCTGTAGTTAAATTGTCTGAAAAAGCTTTACCGAAGCTGTTTTCATATCTGATATCTTTATAAAGATGGTAAATGTCATGACACACCATATTCTCATATGTGTTGACTTGCATATTCGAAGTTGGAATATACGTACTTTTTTCCTTTAAAATGTTGGAATTCCTATTGTCTACTATCTTGTTAGAACTATCGTTGAATTGAATGGCCAAATTTAGCCTTCTACAGAAAAACTTTATTTCTTTGATAAGATCAAACAAGTTAAACTTGACCGTAGGTATAAACTTCATACCTTTGCTAAAAAGTGATATGAAGTCATTAGTGACAGGGGTGTCGGTGTAGTTATACACATTGAAACCTTTGAAGCTGCTAATACTAGGCCCTTTGCTAGGGGCTAATTCTGTGATAGCTTCGTTGTCCGGCCTAAGTGTGGTGTGTGGCCCGGTGACATAGTCCTCGTCTGACACCATACCTACAGGATTCACTGAAGTGAGGCTGCTGTGTTTCTCTAATACCTCCTTGGCTGTTTCTTTGGTGCAGGAAAATATCGCCCCCCTTGAAAATTTTCTTCCTCATTCCTTCGCATGTATCTTTTATTACTTCTAGATTGTGCCACCTCAAATGTTCCCTCTATATCTCTGTCGTTTTTAGGCCACACATAAGCTCTGTCTCTTCTGTATAGGTCCATATCCCTGTCTAGTTTGTGCATTTTCCTTTCATAAGCATTTTTCACTTTAGCTGTAGCCTGACTAAATTGACTAGAGTAACAATCATACCATCTTTCAAACAATTCATCCAGAATAATAGATTCATTTAAATTATACACATCTTCTAATAGTATTTTAGCTTTAGCTTCATTACATTGGATAAGATGTTTCATGAAGGTAAATCCAAATTCATCGAACGTGTGATTGAAATCAGTTCTTATACTGGGATTAATCTGAATGCCTAAAGGCAATTTGAAAAACCTAAGTCCTTTTGGAACTATTTTTAAGGCTATAAAACTATTTTTTGTGGCCTAAAAACGACAGAGATATAGAGGGAACATTTGAGGTGGCACAATCTAGAAGTAATAAAAGATACATGCGAAGGAATGAGGAAGAAAATTTTCAAGGGGGGCGATATTTTCCTGCACCAAAGAAACAGCCAAGGAGGTATTAGAGAAACACAGCAGCCTCACTTCAGTGAATCCTGTAGGTATGGTGTCAGACGAGGACTATGTCACCGGGCCACACACCACACTTAGGCCGGACAACGAAGCTATCACAGAATTAGCCCCTAGCAAAGGGCCTAGTATTAGCAGCTTCAAAGGTTTCAATGTGTATAACTACACCGACACCCCTGTCACTAATGACTTCATATCACTTTTTAGCAAAGGTATGAAGTTTATACCTACGGTCAAGTTTAACTTGTTTGATCTTATCAAAGAAATAAAGTTTTTCTGTAGAAGGCTAAATTTGGCCATTCAATTCAACGATAGTTCTAACAAGATAGTAGACAATAGGAATTCCAACATTTTAAAGGAAAAAAGTACGTATATTCCAACTTCGAATATGCAAGTCAACACATATAAGAATATGGTGTGTCATGACATTTACCATCTTTATAAAGATATCAGATATGGAAACAGCTTCGGTAAAGCTTTTTCAGACAATTTAACTACAGATGAGAGAACTTGTTTGAAAGAATTAATTATGAACAAAGAGATTAGAATCATGAAACCTGATAAGGGTGGAGGTGTCGTGATATTTGACAACATTCAATATTACAATGAAATTCATAACATTTTACATGATTCAGGTAATTATGAAAAGGTGTCTTTAAACCAGATCAACACCGGATATAGGTACATTGATAATGCCTTAGAAGAATACTTCATTGATAATCGCATCACTAGTGAAATATATGAATATGCGAAAACTGACTATCCAGTGTTGGCACATATAGTTGGAATTCCAAAGATACACAAGAACCAGACTAAACCACCTTTTAGACCTATTATCTCTGGATCCAAGTCAAAGACATTTAAGATAGGTACCATCATTGACCAGTGGACCAAGCACATCTACAATAAGGTCAACCACTTGGTCAAGGACTCATGGGATTTTCTTGGTCTATTAAATATGGACAAGTGGGACGACAACCTCACGTTCTTAACCATTGATGTCCAAGACCTCTTTTCAAGCATTCCTGTGACCACGGGGCTGGAGTATTTCTGCAGTAGTCTAAGCAAATATTCAGGCAGCAGCTGGGATAGAGTGAATTTGATAATGGACATGATGTCTTTGGTGTTAGAACACAACTACATAGAACATTAAGGTGAATTTTTTAGACAATCCAGAGGGGTGGCCATGGGAGCATCATGTGCTCCAGTTTTTGCTAATCTGGTCATGCTAGAGTGGGAAAATTTATACATATTCCCAAGCGATTACTATAAACACATCAGGTTATATACTAGATTTTTGGACGATGTGTTTATCATTTGGACAGGACCAACTGAAATGATTCCCACCTTCGTGGATTACCTTAACAACACCACGGATTTTCTTAGATTCACGTTTCAAAACGACAAAAAGGGTATTGCGTATCTAGATACTTGGATAGGCAACACTGGAACTGGATTTGTGTCCAGACTGTACAGGAAGCCAACTTTTTCGAATGATTACATTCATTTCACCAGCTGCCACCCACGTCACATTTTCAAAAGCATTGTGAAAGGTCAATGTATTAGAGCAGCAAGGATGTCATCAACCCTCGAAGATATAAATAGTGAAATGGACAGAATCACACTACTTTTCATAGAGAGGAACTACCCCAAGAAACTATTGAACGACATTACTTCTTATGTCAAAACACAATGGGGAAATAAATACATACCATTATTAGGGAGACACACTGGGCCACAAGAAGATCAAAGTGGGGCTTTCAACAAACAAGTATGTGTCATTCGATACAATCCTTTTGTTAACTTGATCATGGACATTTTGAAGAAGCATTGGAATATTATTACTTCTTCAGGTACTTTAGGCAGTATAGTTGGCACTGAGATATGCACTGTGTATAAAACCGGTAACAACATCAAGAGAATTTTGGAATGTGGAATACAATATGAAAGGAATATGAGTACTAAAGGGACTAGTAAATGTGGAAGATGCAATCAATGCACCTATATAAATACTACAGACACCATTAGACTCAACAACATCATGAAAACCAAGATAATATGCAGAAAAGGGAATTGCAATTCTCAACGCCTAGTATATATAGCAACGTGCAAAGCGTGCCCGGCCTTTTATATAGGCAAAACAGAGAGGATGATAAAGAAACGGATATACGAACACACGTACAAAATAAAAAAACAAGACAAGAAAAATGCATTATACAGGCACATTCACGACAAAGGTACTGATCACAAGTTCAGCTTTTCCATTATAGATCAAGTTGATATCAAGGAAAAAGGAGGAAACTGGAAGACTTACCTGGCATGGAAAGAAAGCAGATGGCAAATCTGTACAGACGCCACCACACCGCCAGGGATTAATGATTTTATTAGTTTGAAACCATTGCTAGCACTAAACTAAGAATATTTGCATCACCATTCAATACACAAATTTAAGCACATTTTTATTCTTAACAAGATTCAATTAGGTCCCAGCCTTTTTGACATAAGGATGTAAATAATTGGGCCATTACAGCTGGAATATCAGGAAAGCTAAGTTTTACTATAAGTTTTATTATAAGTGTTACTACAAGTTTTATTATAGAGTTTTATCATAGAGTTTTTATTATAGAGTACTTGACACCCAGTATGACTCTTAGTACAGTATATAGAAACAGTAGGGCTAATGGGAAGTTATTATACAGTTCTTATTCTCAATACAGTATTTTATTGGAGGTTTTTAGTAACATAAACAATTATAACAACATTTATTTTAATAGAGTGACATTAATTTATATTTAAATTTATATTAAAATATTTCATGTTTTTAGAATAAGCTTATAGAATATGTTTTGAGGACATTTTCAGTTTATAAAAAATGTTACAGCACTTGTTGGTATAAATTTTAGTTAACATGGCTGCTTTAAGAAGATGATTGTGTTTAGAATGATTAAAATAATTAATTAGTTAATTTATGGCGCCAAAACTGGTATAAAAAGTATGGTCTGATGTACTTTCACTGGTTCTGATGAAATCTGTATTACCACAGATGAAAGCGCTCAACCCTTGTGATCTACGTTTTTTCCGTTTTTTCTGATTTGTGTAATAAAGTGCAATTTGGTAACTACAGTACCGGTTTAGATTGAGGGGTTATGACAGTCAATGTGAGTAGCTGACATATAAAAGATATTGGATGCTGCAAGATTCAAACCATCAGCACCATCATCCATGCTACAATCCCTGGCCCAGTGAGCCCACCCATCTGCCAGATGGAGGGGTTTCATTCCTCACACTATTAACAACATACAGGAAGCGTAGGATCTGCTGGTATGCCATTGCAAACTTACTGTTACAGCAGTTATATGGGGACACTAATGAGTTTGGGGTGGGGGACAGCCAGCCTATGCTCTGTTGGCATAGACAGTGGTACAACTGTCCAGTGACCCCACTGTCTGGCATCTCCCTGGAATAATGTTGTGGGGTTTCCAGCCATGTGGCCTAGTGGATATTATGGAGCACATACTAGTGAACAGAGTGCCTGTTGTCCCAAGTGGTGGTTAGATTATTACAAATAGCCCAGTAGGCCACTATAGATCTCTGCAAGTAGCCCAGTAGCACACTATATATACGCCACTATATTCTCTTGCATATATAGGGTAGGTCCATACATATGCTACCATATTGTAGTACCCCTTACAAGTGGTGTATAGGAGAGTGACTTACCTTGCAAATGCAGCAGCTGACAGACCTGTAGTTCAGGGCTAACTCTATTTGATGCATGCAGTACACAGCCAATACATGGTGAGGTACAGGTTGTGTGGTCTGGCTGGCATTAATTTTTCTAATATGTATGTGAGTCAGAGTAAGGTGTTCATCCCAAGGGCCTTAGGTTGTAAGTGCATGTGCTATGTGTTGTCTCTTGGCCAAGGCCAGGACATATTGGGCATGCCTATGTCTGCCTACAAGAACAGCCTCAGGGGGTTCCTCCTCTGAGTCCCTCTGATGGTGTGGCTGTGGTGACCTAGGCACTGGTGGGGACTGTATATCCCTTCCCTTTGCTGATACTGCTGCAGCTGTTTCTGCAGGATCATATTGTGTAGCATGACACATACTGTGAACATCTGTGCACATGTGGCAGGAGAATACTGCAGGGCTCCACCAGATATACTGAGGCCCTAGAAGTGTGACTTCAACAGCTCAAACACAATCTATGATGTTCCTAGTTTGTGCTTGTGCCTCATTATGGCATTCTTCAGTGTGTGTGTGTGTGTGTGTGTGTGTGTGTGTGTGTGTGTGTGTGTGTGTGTGTGTGTGTGTGTGTGTGTGTGAATGTGTGTGCATTTTTGATGAGTGTCATCATCCACAGTTTCAGTGCGTAGCCAGCATCACCAAGTAAATGGCCATGTGGGATGTCCCCCTAGCATGCATCTGGTATGCATGCCAGATATGGGAGTCATGATAACTGCCAGGGCTGCCAGCACACACATTCATGGTAATGCCCTGGGCATTGTACACAACCTGGCAATTGATGGAGTGGTACCCCTTGTGGTTGATGTAGATTCTACCCTATTCACTGGGTGCTACCTTGATGTGTACATGAGTGCAGTCTCTGGCACCCAGTACCTCAGAGTTGTGTGCTATATGGTAAAAGAGTTGCATACTGATGGCCCTCTCCTCAGGGGTTTGGGGAAAATAAATGTGCTCACTGACATGTGGTAACATGGCCATACCTCTCAACTGTACATATTTTCACAGAATGTTCAGATTTTTGCCTCATATTTTTTGGTCTGTTTTTATAAAATTGTGGTTTTCAGTCAAGTTAATGGCAAAAAAGGTTAAAGTTAGAAAATAATGACAGACATTTGAATTTCAGATTCCATACCCTTCAGAAAATTCATGTTAATGCAAAACCTGTTATTCTATCCACTTTATAAGTTTGTAAGAGCAATATTTAAAAATTGTCCCTATTTTTGGGCTGTTGTCCCACTTTTATTTATGGCTTTGTCTAGATTCTTTGCTCTATAAGGTTGAGAGGTATGAGCATGGCATCCAGGAAATAATGGAGTACCCTGGAAGCAGATGCCTGTGAGTCTCTCATCATGTCCCCAGTCGGTCTTTGGAAAGTACCTTCAGCTAGTATCCTAAGAACTACACATACCTTTGTCTCAACTGAGATGGGTTCCCCTCTGTTGGCTCTGGGTCTTAGTTGAGGTTGGCAGTGCTCAGTGTGTTCTTGTAGTATGTCCCTGTCCACCCTGTAGCACTCTGCAATCTCCAGCTCATGTAGCTCTTGGAAGGATACCCTGAGCCTGAACACTCTTCTCCTTCTCTGGCTAGGTCTTTTGTCAGCAGTACCAGCAGCACTGACTTCAGCATCTAGCACGTACATAAGCAGCAGAATTGCAGCAGCCCCTAGCATTCTCTCACTTAAATTTCCCAAGTCTGTACTCCAATAGTGCAGAATGTGGGGGAAAAATCAGATTGTAGGGTGTATGCAACCTTTATAGTGCTCTGCTGTAGGTATGGCCTGGATGGTTAGCTACCTATGATACATTCCACCTGCCACGTACATCATTAAGGGTTTTAATGGGCTTAGTCTAAGTGAAACAGGGCTCATTGATAATTAATATATTATTGGCTTTTTCAGACAGTTTTTTTTCTTTTTTTCTGACAGCATTCCTTGCTGAGCACTGCTGCGCACCATGCAAACCTGCACTGCAAAGATAAACAAAGTTTAGCAGTCAGTAGACACGCCCCCATGCAAGGTCATGCCCAGCAAGGTGGAGTGCCGCATAAACATGTGCAAACATGATAAAACACGTGCCTTATAGGTATAAACAGCTTAGCAGTCAGTGTACATGCCCCCCCCCCATTCAGCTCAGTGGTGCAGCATGCAAACAGGCACTGCTAGGCTCCAATGAGTTTATAAGTTGTGGGCAAACCTCCTTATGATGTCAGCTACCTCTTCTGTGAACACCAACATGGTTCTGTGTGCCTACACGGGTGGGATCTGCAGACATAGATACCAATTTGTGCTATTCAGTAACCCCAGTTCATTTGCATACAGATCCGTGCACAGTACCTGGAAACTACCATGGTTTAAGGCCCTGCCTTATTAGCAACCACAGCAGTCTAACATTGTGCATACTCCACACAGGGTCCTATAAGGCATTACTGTTACTTATGCACAAATTCTGTTTTTTTACAATATTTTTATATTTTTTTTTCCATAATGGCATGTTTGCGCACTGCAGCGCACCAGGCAAACATTCCCAGGGTATTAAAAAAAATAAAATTATTTTACATTATTTTCCATATGGTTTTGGACACATAATGGTTTGTTCTGCACATGTCTGTGTTCTCTATGCTATTTCTGCCACTGTCAGTATACTTTTGCAGCCCATGGTGTCATTTTTACATCTTGTACACAGAATGTTTCTGTGTACATTAGAGACACCAACACAGGGTCTGCACGACTATCTATCTGCTTGCTGGATCACTCTACCTGCCTCATTTGCATGCATTTCACCTACTTATCAGGTGATTTGCATGCCATGGACATTTTTGTGTTCGCATGCTCACATACACCCCTCAGCTCTGTTTTCCTGGAACTTATATCCCCTTACTTCCATGTAAGCACAGTGCCACTATACCTACACAGCAAACAAGTCTATGTAGGCTATATTAAATTCTTTCCATGTAATTTTAATTATCTCAGTCATTAAAACTATAAATTCTCAAAGTCTTCTGTTGAGACTTACCCATAATACTTTTAATAACATTAAGAAAATCATAACAGCATCAATTAAAATCCTGCACCCTCCCCCAAAAAAGTATTAAAATCTGGAATGGGTTGTTGTGACAAGACATTCCCTTTTGAGCGCTCTACTTCAACAGATTCAGATATAACTAGGTAGTTTATTGGCTTGGTATTATCTTTATCTTTTTCAATGTTGTTTTCCTTGAAGGGGGTGGGTAAAAACCTAATATCGTGTTCATTTATGGGTGCTATTATGACTCAGTTATGTGATCATATCCTTGAACTTTGACTATTTTAATGCATCAAAATCATTAAGTGGTTATATTTCAATGGACCTGCAATAGTAAAGTGATCTTGAATGTCTTTTTTGATAGAATCCACTTCAATTCCCCTTTTATGTTATGCTAGACTTAAGGAATTTTTTTATTAACTTCCATGTAATTAGAATGGCTGTAGTGTAAGTCACATGAGTCTTGCACAGCTTCTTCAACCTATTTTCGTTTTCACTTTTTATAGAATACTCTGATTTATATTCTCAGAGCAGCTCTTAACAGTAGTTGGAAATGCTCAACAAAATAAATTAACTGAACTGCATGTTTTGAGGATTCTACTTTTTTTTTTAGTCCAATTAAGTTTCAAAGCTATTTTTGTAATCTCGGAGTTACCAAAACTATGTTTGTAATCCAGGAGCTGTTAGCAACCTCTCTTGCTTCTACTTCAAAGAGCATTTAAGACATTTAAACTACTTTTGCTATTCAGCAATTTTTCTTTTTCAAATATCTTTACTGAATTATCACTTGTGATATAAGCAAATTTGCATTCATATAAAAGTAAACAAACTATATTAACATAAACATTATACTTCACATATATTGTGATATATCATATAGCCTAAGCAATATTACATAAATTATTCAATTCCTGCCTTTTTTTAAAATAAGCAACATCTTTATTCAACCTTCACTTACTACATAGGCAAACATGCATTTATATTAATGCAAACAAACCACACCGGTACATTCTTAGTTGCAAGCATTTTGCATCACATACCATTCTGACACACTCCCATTTGCAGACATTATACATCATTTATAATCTATCCAGTCTTTCTTACTCAAACATTCACCAATACAGGCAATTGGAAGATGTGTGCTTTATCTTGAATGCTGGCTAAATGTTGTATATTTAGTAACAGGTATTTTCCTTGCAATTCAGCACAGAACTAAACAAGTCCAGCTTTCAGTTCATGGATTTGGGTTAATGATATTTTTCTCTTTACTAGTTACACTCTAGCATACCAACATGACATCCAAGCCATAATCCTTGAGTATGGGAACATTGCCAGGATTTGTAAGATTATTGCATTTACTGCTTTTTCATGGGGAAATAGTCTTTAATTTTTAACAGTGGATTATGGCTGAGTTCTTACCATGTATTATGTATTCTATGCTTTATTGGAATGTCATTTTGATATTTTTTATATATTCTATGTGCCCCATGAGCAAGCTACTGTGTCCCTGCTCTGCCCTAGTAAGAAAAGAAGTCTGGAGACACCACTGTTCTCGCCCCAGTAATGAAGCAAATGGAAATTGGATGAAGATGATAGAGAAAGCATTAGAAAATGGATCTAGCATTTCCATGTTATAGCAGAGTACTGCCTTCAAAGTCACATCAAAAGCACACTAACTATATCCCTCATCTGTCATTGAAAAGATTAGATAGTATCCAATATAGAATGAAATATAAAACTGAGAAGGAACTATGAAAAATATCCTTTAAATGTGTTTTGTAATATGAGTCTGATTTGGGAAAGGCAGATATACACATGGACCTTAACCATGCTAGAATCCTAGCTACTTGATTTACAACTGAATAACTAAAGCTATCCAAGCATTGTCTTATCTCTAGAAGAAAATAAATAAAACAATATACATCTTTAGGCCCAAAACATCATGATATAATCCTTCTCCGTGCTTTATCCCAGAGATGCAAGCTTATGTACACAAACCCACCGGGACAGTATTTAATCACTTGAATATAACAATTTTAAGTACCATGAGGCTGCATCAGTTTATGCAATTAAACATGGCAGAAATGCCCCCTCCTAGTTTCATGCTTGCACAGAATAATGTATAGGCCAACCTGTAAGCATAGCAGACAGGAACCAAGTAGATATTTACTAGTCATAGCAATGATTAAGGCTCACTGCTCTGGAAGCAAAATTATCAATTGTTCAGTGACAACTGCAGGAACCCCTATTTTTTCCTTGATTACTGATGCTTCTCACTCATCCACCTTATCTGGAGATATTTTGTGTACAAAAAACTCCACTTCCCTAGTTATAATATCCTCCCCTTTTGACTATGTGCCGATATAAGCTGAATTAGTTATTACTGTATGTCATTTGCAGAAATAGCATTACTAGATATGAAATGTGAGGGAGGTTTGCTGCTTTGATGGGGCCCTTTGCCTTTGTTTACTTCAGGTGACCTCATGAGAAACTGAAGAAGGCATTGCTTCTCTCTTCTTTTGGGTTGCTGGCATGTTACTTTGCTGTTTTACTTGTGTGGTGTAGGAATAAAATTTTGGGTTGCCCAGTTTAATAAAATCAGTTGGTGTAGAAAAGATGAATGTTAATTACCCTTAGTTGCCATCACTGTAGAAGGAAATATCAGATGTACCACCGATCCCAGCAGAATGAGTTTATTTAGGAATGGGAACAATATTTTCTTACTGAGGTACAGGGAGCTTTTGAAGTCTGGAGCTATTCTCACTGTGGTGACAGCCAGTTTATTGTTGTTCCCCAACTCTCTCGCTTTCCTTAGGATGTGTTACCTATTAAAAAAGTTCAGGTATTTTGAAAACAAAATGTATTACCATTGCAGTGCTCATGTTTCTAGGAGTGATAAGATGCACTGTTTATACAATTGTTGTGTGGCAATAAACCTTTTAATTTCTTTTTCGTGAAGACCAGTAAGTCTTTGCCTTTTCCCTTTTATAGTTGTCACGTCTTGTAGGTTATTTGCTCGGAACTGATTTTCCAAGTTTTGTAACGTCTTCTCTATTCCTATTGATATTGATTGTAGATGATGGATGTTAACGGAATACAACACTGTTATGAATTGTGGATCCAATAATTCCTCTTGTTTAACCAGCATATCTTGAATCTACAGCAACTAGACCTCATGGTTTGAAGTAGTGGCTTTTATGCACTGCAGGTCTGATACGGCTTGATAATTCAAGGGAAGGGGATTCTATTGCATCTCTTATGGCTTTTAGGTATTCCACGGTCATTTCACCCAGTAAAGTTATGACTGCCATGAGGTGTTCATCCAAGGGTCATCCTTTGCACAGGAGGCTGTACACACTAGTTTCAAAAGCAAGACCCACCATTGTTACCAGTCACAAAATGTATATATACATATATATATATATATATATATGTATATATATATATATATATATATATATATATATATATATATATATATATATATATATATATATCTATATATATATATATATATATATATATATATATATATATATGTATATTTGTATGTGTGTATGTACATATTTATAGATAGATACACAGCAATAATTGCTTGTTGTATATACTTATTATAATATACAAAGAAGTTAGGTTTAGATGTAAAGAAAAGTTTTAAATACTCTGAGGGGGCAAGAGCAGTCAAACAAAGAATCTTACCCTTGTACAAGCCTATGTGCATCCCTTCCATTCACAGTGCTCGTAGTACAAGGCTATGCATTGTTTTGGTGAAATTTTTATTTATTTTATCTATTTATTCATCCATTTGGGGAGTCGTCAGTTTAACGAGCTCAACAGATAGCTGATCTGAGTGTGTTGAATTTAAATGTTACACCCAGTAAACATGAATTTGTGAAAAAGTATGTTGTTATTTATTTATCTCCATACAATAGTGTTGATACATTCATAATATGCAAAACAGTTGATAGGATCAGTATCCCATTGTTGTTTTATAATGCAAATAATATTTAATGCTTGTCAGGCTCATGCACAGAAACAAGACTGATGCCTAGTGGAATGTTTTAACTGACAAGATAAATAATTCTCCATTTAGCCAGGAAGTGTTTGTAGAGTGCAGTTGTTTGAACATTCCTCTGGGATGTTAAGATAAATCCTCAAATTATCCATGGCATCTGTCAGCAAAGCACAGGAGCATGCTATTGGAAGCACTCACAGATATGTCTGTAATGACACATCACAGTTCCATTGGGCAAGATCAAAATCTGGTAAGTGAAACACTTACAAGAAGAAAAAATCATCAGATAAAGAAATCAAAGAACAACACCACACATGCAGTCATGTTTGCAGAAGGGAACTTTGCCCCATGCACCACCTGATGTAGGGAGCTGTTCCCTTACACCACCAATATTTATATATACAAATGTTATGGCTGCACAAATTTGCAAGCGATGGGACTACTTTTCAGAAATAAGCATCTCATCCTTCCCTGGTTCTCTGAGCTATGAAAACAGCCTTTACAACAAAACAAATTGTTACATTCTGAATGGTCAATGGTATTTGAATGCAATTTAAAATCTCTGACACCAAGAGAACACTTTAAATAGTAATTATCCTTTCACAGAGCCCATGTGTCAATCTGTTTATTTTCATCTCTTTTTGAAAAACTAAAGAAGCATACTAAATTTGCCCTATAATCCAGTCATGAGAGGGCAAATAAATGGTGTACAATAACCAAGACATAGGGTAAAGGAGGTTGAAAAAGATGTAGGCCCAGGAAATATACCATGGGTAATATTTTATGTGACTATTCAAGAATCCACAAGAAGCACTGGACTTTCTGCATACAAACAAACGTAAAATTATTATTCTGTTTTATAAAAACTGCAGCTCACTCCTAAAACCATTACATCCCATACATATTTTATGGGAAGCTTTCAATGAGGAATCATTTGCATTTCATCAAACTTGGTATTTGGTTCATGTTTCTCTTAGCTTTTCAAATATCATGCAAGTGAGGATTTCAGAAACTTTCTGAGTTTCTCCAGCTAGAAAATACATAAATATATGGCAGGACTAGTGGAAAAGAATCATTTGTACCTGTCTCTCCTGCACCCTCAACTTTTCATTTTCTAACTCTATGTCTAGTATCGTTTGAGTTCACCTGGTGACTGATAATATGCCAGCATTGCAGACAATGTATTCCAAAGACCTCTCCACCTCTTTGTGAAAAAGCGTTTTCTGAGGTGCATATTGAAAGGACACTTTTTTTCACCATCTCCAATTCCCCATTCTCCCTCTCTGGCCTTCTTCTTTAACAGCACTTGACTCCATTCTTATAACCCCAAGTAATGTGTCATTGCACTACTGAACTATATATTTCACTCTTTTAAAGTACTTTTGCCCAGTACACTAGATTTGTCCTCATAACCCAAGCCTTCCTTTCCCTTCTTTATTTGAGTAACACTGCAGTGTATGGTTTCTGATGGTGTGACTTTTCTTTGTCTGTTTGGCCTCCAAAACATACATATTAACCCAGACATGGCCTTAGAATCACCATTTACAATGAAAGGATGGCCTCAACATATCTTAATTCCCCTCCCTGCACTCTGCTCTCCACAATCTTATTTGCCTCTATCTTTTTATGTTGCATACCGTGATGCACCTTTTTATCCTCTCCTCTGCTTACTGTGTCCCACTAAGATTATATGCTGCCCTTAGTTTCCACATTCAGAAGTGCAAATCCATACTGTCTTTTACACTAAATTATTGCAGAAATCTCTCTCCTTATAGTACTAACGTCTGCAAGTATCTCTGAGGATTATACATTGACCTCACTGCACAGAATGAAACCCGACACAGTGCTCATGATCTTCTACCTTTTAATATTTCCAGAAATGTATCTCAGAAGTATATGAAACACAGATACATTCCAAAATATAGGAACACTGCCAGTTTTCCAGAAAACTCCCTCAGAGACACCAACAATTGCAAGAAAACTACAAATTGCAGAAAGACAGCAACAGTTCACCAATGTAGCTTGTTATTCCAAAATTAAACTAAGCACTATCAGTCCTACTGCACATAACTTCTTACAAGGGGCTTCTTAGCACTCAAAGACACTGAATGAGATACTCTTCTTTTACCTTCCACTGCTCTACCAATACCTTCTTTATATTATCTCTTGTTATTCTGTTTGTATTTTTATGTATTGTTGTACCTTGGTAACACTGCAAAATAATTTATCTTCATCTCTCAGTAAAATTTATTAAATTACAAATGTTGCAGTGGTGCAAGTCAAAATAGTAGTTAATATGGTAAAGTGCTTTTCAAACTGACAATAATCTCAGCAAATTAACTTCTCACTCTGATTTTTTGTTACGTTTTACTGCTTTGCCGCCTACTTTTTGGCATTTTCCGGCTTGCTAAAGTTTATAACTGTAACAGTAACAGTACTTGGAATACATCTAGAGCCTGTTTACTGCATTTCCTGTGTTGCACTTAATTTAAAAATCGTTTTTGTCTCTAAAAACTGCATTTTACCTGATTTTGGCCTAGCACTCAAGTGTGGGGTCATTTATTGCACTGTTGTGAATATTTTGCTGCGTGTGTATCTCTGCTACCTTTAAACTACAACAAAAAGAAAAAAAAAATCTTGCTTTTTTCCCACTTTCTGAAAGTTAAGAAAGTTCAGTTACAGATTTGCTGTTCTGAACTGTTTGGAAGTTTCTAGAAGGCCAGTGCTTGCTTGGGCTAAAGGGAAGTCTCTGTGTTCACCGGTGGGAGTGGTTAACACTGAACAGCCTGCCTGTCCCTGGAGGAGTGGTTACTACCTAGAAGCTGTAGTTTTATTGGCCATTTTGGGTCAATTCTAAACTCCTTGATCTCTCTCTCTTAAAACCCTACAACTCTCTTTTTGCACGGTTTTGCGCACTGAGCAGCGTCGGGCAGGGCCGCAAAAACAGGTTTAAACTATTCCAGGCTCCACAAAGTCTGCTCTTCACTTTTTCCCTTAGAACTGTTCAAACTCTCAAAGTAATCACTCTATTCTCTTTCTAAAGCCCTGCACTTGCTCAGCTCTTATAAGGAAACACTAACTAACTAAAGCACTACACCCTCCTTGACTTCTCATAAGTATTAGGCTCCCGATTGGTCCTTCCTGATCAAGTGAAAAATCAATTCCCTTCCCTAATCTGATCAGTAAAAAACCAGTTCCCTATACTAATCTGGTATGCCCAAGGGTCAGTTTCAAGGTTACTCTCCAGTCCAGCTGTTGAATCTGGGAATTTTGAGTCAATGTTACAATTGCCTTATGTACACAGACAACCCTCTCCTCCTTCCAACAAACTCTAATACATGTGAGAGATGCAGTTACACAGCCAAACTGGAGACAGAGCTCTCTCAACCCAAGACTGGCACAGTCAGTCAGGAAAAGGTAACCACCCACACCACAAATTCAGTCTCACATAGACCTATTGCATCTGCATACCCAACACATAAACACACACAAACATACTCGGCGGCTCTAAATAAAAATCTGTCTAAACAGCAAAGACCTCCTAAGCAGATATCCAAGCAACAGCCACCCCTCAACAATACCCACAAATCACATATCTCACAAAATCAGTGTGCCTCACAGTCACAGCCCTTAAGTCCAAACAACACACCAAATACACTTGTTATAGGGGACTCTATTGTCCGGCACACTGACATCCCGCTCACCAGACTGAACAAGGAGAAGGTCACTGTAAGCTGCCTGTTGGGCGCCAGGATCTGCCACATAATGCAAGCACTCAGGTCACTCCAAAGCAAGTACAAGTATGACTCAGTCATTGTCCATGCTGGTGTGAATGACATGAGACATACCTCCCTGGACTACATGAAAAGAGACATAGAGGAGCTCTCTGACCATGTAGCCCAGGCTGGTATGACCCTGACCTTGAGTAGCATCTTGCCCTCACCAAGAATGATGCCACAGTATAAAGACAAAATGATCAGTTTCAACAATTGGCTAAAGTATTGGTGTCATTCAAAGGGGATCCAGTGTCTGTCAGCCTGGGATGACATGCTCGACAAGCCACGTTGCTTCGCTAGGGACGGCTTACACCTGTCACCCTTAGGCTTTCGTATACTGGCCAAGGCTCTTGCCACCCACATAGTGCCTTTTTTAGGCAAGGCTCAAAGGACAAACCCACCTCCATAGACAACCCAGGGATAAAAAAACTAAAGGTAATGCTACTCAATGCCAGAAGTCTAAACCTCAAGATGCATGCACTCAAGGCTCTCCTCAGTATGGAGAAAATCGATGTCTGTGCATTTACAAAAACCTGGTTCAAGGCTCCTGAAAGCACTCCAGCACTACCAGGTTATAACTCATACCATGCGTTTCGGCCCCAAAACTCGGACCGAAGCACAAATGGATGGGGAGTATCTATATTCATCAAAGATACCTACATCTCTAGGTTAGTGGCACTGCACGAAGCATTGGAAACCATCCATGTGCAACTAACAGTGGGCAAAACTGCCTTTCAGTTTGCAGCCTGCTACAGAACACCCTCCTTATTACAAGAACCCCACTTGGCATCCCTGAGAACACTGGAGAATATGAAGGTCTCTCCAAACACTATGTTATTGGGTGACTTCAACTACCCAAACATTGACTGGGCAAACTACTCAAGCCCAAACACCCTCGCCCAACGGTTCCTTGAATTTATAAACTCTAATGCAATGGAACAACTGGTCACCACTCCCACAAGAGGGAACAACATATTGGACCTGGTCATCACCAACATGGGGACTCTATGTTCCACACCAGAGGTAAACCCCTCATTGGTAAGATCAGACCATAAACAAATTTCCCTGGACATCCATATCCCGTCCCCACTCCCAGCCAAGGAAATCACTGTAAAGAATTTCTCAAAAGCCAACTTTGCACTTCTCAAGACTGAGGTGGAACCCTTCAAAACCCCTGGGCCAGAGGATAATACAGCCCAATCTGCAGAATCCTTTACAAATGCATTCTATGAGCACCTGCAGGAATGCACGGATCGTGCTATCCCAAATAAAACCAAGACTCACTCCTCCAAAAACAGGAGACCAGTCTGGTGGACCCCGGCCATAAATAAGCTATACAACAGAAGGAGGAAGCTACTACATGACAGAGCAAAATCCCAAAAAGGGAAGGCATCTCTGATCAGTATTAGCAAGAAACTTCGATCCCTCATAAAATCATCAAAGGCCAGTTTTGAAAGAAAAATTGCCCTAGACACTAAAGATAATCACAAGGCCTTCTTTAGTTATGTCAGGAACATGGGCAGAAACTCCCAGATATGCTCTGAATTGTTGCATAACGGTACAAAATATACCGAACCTACAGACATAGCCAACATTCTGGCAGACAGATTCAGCGCAAACTTCTCCCCCCCTACACCCCCAAAGGAGTAAATGCCTATCCCAACTGAATGTAACCTCCCTGACATCAGAGATGCACAGGTGAAAGCTGCCCTCTCCAAAGCAAAAAAACACAGCATCTATGGGACCGGACAGTGTCCCAGGCTGTGTCTTACATGAGCTCCAAGAAGAACTGAACCCTCACATTAAGTCACTGTTCAAACTTAGCCTTACTACAGGATATGTACCCAAAGAATGGCATACAGCTACAGTGGTCCCACTCCACAAAGGTGGTGCCACAACAGACCCCTGAAACTATCACCCCATAAGCCTGACTAGTCTGGTCTGTAAAGCTATGGAGCGTATTATCATGGAAGTCATAAACAAAGACATTGGGAGCCTCCAGACACTGGACCCTACCCAATTCGGCTTTGTTAAGGGCAGATCTTGCCTCTTAAACCTAGTTGATTCTATCTGCTGCAAGCAGACTTCATCAGAATAATGAATACACAGTGCCTCTCTTTTTTATATTCTTGTGTTAAAACAATTTACTACATAATTGTTGTAATTAATAATTAATTAAATCTTTGAAACAGTTATAAAAGCCATAGATGAGGGTAAGGTAGTCCACACAGCCTACCTGGACCTCGCAAAAGCCTTTGACCCAATACCCCACTCGGGCATCATAAATAAGCTTACCAGCTTAAATATCAACCCCTATATCACAAGATGGGTTGCAAACTGGCTCAGAGATAGAACCCACATGGTAAGAATCGCAGGTGCCATGTCCGAATCCAAACCAGTTACAAGTGGCATCCCACAGGGCTCAGTTCTGGGACCTCTCTTGTTTGGTATATACTTCTCTGAGGTTCAGGCTAACACGGGGGGATTATGGCTGACAAAGTTCACAGATGACTGCAAACTGGGGGCCATAATCGAGTTTCCAGCTGACATAAGCATCCTCCAAAAGGGTCTCACAGAGATGGATGCTTGGTGCCAGAGCCACGGCCTCAAGCTAAATGCTAAAATGTGCATAGTCATCCCCTTTGGGAAAAACAAGGTGCCCACAAATTACCACATAGGTGGTAATCCATTAAGTACGGAAGAAGTAATTAGAGATTTGGGGACCAACGTAGATAGTAATCTCTCCTTTGATAATCACGTTGCCAAAGTGGTTAGAAAGACCTTCTATATAGCCTACCTTATCACGAAAGGGTTCGCATCTAGATCAAGAGAGGTCATTGTGCCCCTCTACTCGTCACTCATCAGGCCCATAATTGAATACAATGCCCCTTTTGGGATGTACCTTACCCGACACCTGCAGCAACTGGACAGACCCCAAAAGTACCTCACCAAGAGGATCATGGGCTACAAACAAATGTCCTATGCAGCTTGACTAAAGAAACTCCAGCTCTACTCAGTTGCTTACCGCCTACTCAGAGGCGATCTATGCCTGACATACAAAGCCATGTCAAACCCAGAATTAATGGACATGCTCCACCTCAAAAAATCCAAATCCCTTAGAGCTACATGCTCCAAGGACCTAAACCTCAGCACAAAAATAAATAGGACATGCTGGAGGGACAGATTAATTTCCCAGAGGCTCCCCTCACTCTGGAATAGAATCCCAATTCATGTTAGACATAGCCCCTCGCTGACCCTCTTCAAGCGAAATCTGGACGCGTGGATGGGAAATTGCAAATTCACCCCTGGGATCTCTTCTGTGTCCCTGCTAGACAGAGGCACAGTAAACTAATCTTAAAAGGGTACCTTCTGTGACCTACTTTACAGAGGCACAGTAGGCTAATCTAATAGTGAGGCGGAAGCCAAATACACTCTGGCTAGGCTTATAAATGCCCTAGGGCAGATAGCCTAGTATCTACCTATGAACCTACCTATGAACCTATATAGATCAAGTTGCATTAACATAGGAGAAGTGGAATATACATTTTGCAATTATCAGTTTTAAACCCAGTTATCCTGATTAAGTTCACAGCATTAGCAAGCTGAAAAGGACAAAGCAGACAATTTATTCCAGCAGCAGCTTCCAACTAATCTTGTAGGGATCTCTAGGCATTTCCAAGCAAACAGAAGGATATAATCATTAAAACACAAGGCATGCTGGGTCTGCTGAGTGATCTCATTCCAGTAGCCAAAGCCTGTTGCACATCCCACAGAGCCTGTTGCACATCCCACAAGAGGTATTCAGGGAACATCTTCACAGGGTGCCAAAGCTATCTTGAATGATTCTTCTTAATAGAGAAGAGCAGGGATTGTACTCCAAGCTACTTCTGGGTTGCTAAGGCATTTAGTCTGCCACAGAAAATGAGCCTAGCCATCTCACTGAGGAAAGTATTTTTTTTCTGCTAATTCACTAGCCAAAGCTCCTGAGCATAGGTGGGGATGGGGGCACCAACTGAGCAGTAGATGGTGAACTTCATCCTGTGATTCAATGTTTGTTTTTCAACACAGACCACAACAATTTCTGTAGTACTATTGCTGCCTAGCACAAATCCAGTGGACAATTAAACTCCTCCACCTACTCCCTTCTCACCAGCAAAATGCAGTTTTCTCTTTTCTGAGAATGAACCTTGACCTTGTTTTGAAGATTCCAGAGTAAATTTCAAAGTCAGGAAAGATTCATACTTAACAAAGTCAGTATAGTGAGATTAATCCATGTACAAAGTCACTTACCTCTGTATAAGATACAATGAAACTGGTGGTGCTGGTTCTCCAATATTTCAGTACATATATTAACAAGAAATGAGACAGCAAAGACCAGTAACAGGCCTACAACTCTCCAGCAATATGTCATGACTATATGCAGTTCAATGGCCTGTACCCCATCAGTGACAATGCATGTGTGATGGTAAATAAATGCCAGAGCCAGATGTCAATTCATGTCTGTATGTATTGTACAACACTGCTACTGGCTATGTGTGCACAAGTGTTTAGTTCTTTCAGTTAAAGTAAAAACATCCTCTTACCAGATGTGCAGTGATAATGATATAGTTACTCCTCATGCACACATACATAGAAACAGATACATAAACTTAGACTCCAAGGTAAGCTAACTGCACCTTCTGACATGTCTAGCTCCTTCCTTGACTCCATCATTGCACTAAAATCAGTCAAAAAAACAAAGCTTACCAAACCTGAATACTATTGTTGTATCAGTTCTCACCAGAGGTAACACCTTGCAGGGATCATAAAATAATACTTTGTTATCTATTGGAGGAAAATATGAGTATGTGAAACAGAAAAAAATTATTACATAAAATAGCAACACAAAGCAGAAATAGGATGGGGGAAAATGGCCACCTACATATTTCTCAGTAAAATAGTCAATGTAAGTAAAGCATTACTTTTGGAAAGACAGGTTATTTGACTGATCTGTTATATGATTACTGTGCATGAGCAACATCCTCTAAATTGTATTCTAGAGGTCATTATGATGGGTATTTTGATGTTGGTGATGAGGATTTAATAATAATAATCCTTTTTGTTAACCAGGTACTCCCACTGGACACACAGTCCCTTTTCAGAGGTACCTGGGATTAATGTCCGGTTAACCAAAAATGGGCTCATGTAGTCCAGGGCTATTGCAGTTTATAAATAAAAATTTACATAAACCACAATAAACAAAATGTACTCACAATAGTACATGAGAGTTTAGCACTTTCATCCAAAAAACTGGAGTTCTTCAGATCAAATAGTGCAGTCGATGTCCCACAATGTATACCCTCACCCTTGATTAATTGGCCAAAAGAATATGCAAACATTGTTATGGTATGATAGAGGCCAGTTTGAATAATGTCCTTTACAGACACGCTATTTCCTGTGAAGGCTTTAAGAAATTTGAATTTGGTATACTAGAAACAGTTCGGCCTAATCCCATGGGAGAATTTTGGGAAAATGGATTCCATTATAAGGAAGCCCTCTGGCAGGTGAAGTTAGATGGAACAGTGAAGCCAGGTTTAAATGACCATGTAATGTATCTATACAACCTGTGCTTAGGATGGGGCAGCAAACCTTAGTACAAGTTGTTGAACATTATTTTACCTTCTGAATTTTAAATTGTTCTTAGAGCAGTTTTACTATTGTTTTTGCTCACTAACAAGATTTTTTAATGTTTTATTTTTGGTTATGGGACTGTGATTGATGAATTAAGTAGTGTATACTTCTTAACAATTTATAATATATTGATTATTTAATAAAGGGTGAAGGTATATATTGTGGGACATTGATTGTACTATTTGTTCTGAAGAAGTCCAGGTTTTTTTGATGGAAGTGCTACACTTTCATGTACTATTGTGAATAAATTTAATTTGTTGTAGTTTATGTTTGATGGAACTTTTTATTTATAGGCTGCAATAGCCTTTGACTATGTGGTCCCATTTTTGGTTATGAAGCTTTGAGTGGTCACATAGTGCACACCTATTTTTTGGTTGTTAATTTCTGGTTATGTGACTTGCTCAAAGTTGTACAGTAGGCTAACAAGGCCTGAGGAAATCAATCCCTGACCAGTTGGGGGGTGTGTCTAAGTTAATGCCCATTTGTAAACCAAGTGCTCCTGACACTCTGTGCCATTTAGCTGCAACCCTTCTGATTGTAGCTTTTACTTCCTCATTCAGACTTCCCTTCTTCTCAAGCTCCCTCCAAGATACTTGAAGCTTGAAGCACTCCTTAAAATGGAGGGTCTATATTACGTGATTGAACAGTGAAATGTTCGAACACGTAATAATCAACTCCAAAATGTCAAACCATTGGAATGTCAAACAGCTCAATGGAGATCTCCATACAGTTCAGACATGGAAGTTTTCCATTGTCCGCACTTTAGTGTGATCTCAGAGATGGTATATTTAAGTAGCAGGGGGGGATGCAGGGGGGCTTGACCCCCTGCTTAGAGTGTTTTTATGGTTTGTTTGGGTGTTATTATTTGTTTTTTTTTGCTGTTCAACATTACGGAGTTTTGACATTTAAGGCTTGATCATTACATGTTCGAACATTTCACTGTTTAATCACATAATATAAATGCTAAAATGGAGAACATCGACATTTGTGCTGTAACAGAGACATGGTTCAAGGCAGCAGAAAGCACCCCTGCACTACCAGGCTATAACTCATTCTACACCTTTCGGCGGCAGAACTTGGACTGAAGCTCCAAAGGCGGTGGTGTTTCCAATTTCATAAAGAATGCTCACACCTCCAGACTGGTAGCCCAACATAACACATCAGGGATACTTCAGGTGCAGCTAACATTGGGTAAGACAATGATTCAGGCCGTAGCCTGCTATAAGTCCTCAACCATTTCCCTAGACCCACACTCCATATTCCTAAGCACCCTGGTGAATAATAGGGTCCAACCTAACACTCTCATACTGGGCAACTTCATCTACCCCTCCATTAACTGGGAAAACTACATATGTACCAATACACTTGCCCAACATTTCCTGGAATTCATTAATTCCAATGCCCTGGACCAGCTCAATCTATCGCCCTGTTAGCCTAACGAGTCTGATATGCAAAGCTATGGAACGCATCATCATGGACCTAATAAACAAGGATATAGGGAATCATCAAACTCTGGATCCCACACAGTTTGGTTTTGTGAAGGGGAGATCATGCCTGCTCAACTTGGTTGACTTCTTTGAGTCAGTCACCAGAGCTGTGGATGAAAATAAGGTGGTTCACACAGCCTACCTTGATCTGGCCAAGGCCTTTGATACCATTCTCCACTCAGGAATCATAGAAAAACTCAGTAAGCTAGGCATCAACTCCTATATCACTAGGTGGGTTGCAAATTGGCTCACAGATAGAACCCACAGTGTGAAAGTAGCTGACTTCAAGTCAGACTGCCGACCAGTCAAGAGTGGAGTCCCACAGGGTTCAGTCCTGGTCCTCTCCTGTTTGGTATATACTTCTCTGAGATCTAGGCCAACATGAAGGGACTCTGGCTGACAAAGTTCGCAGACGATTGCAAGTTGGGAGCTATTATTAACTCCCCAAGTGATGTTGACATCCTACAGAAAGGCCTCACTGAGACCAACGAATGGTGTCACAACCATGGTCATAAGCTCAATGCCAAAAATGTGTCATCATCCCCTTTGGGAAAAACCCATTTCCATGAATTACCACATTGATGGTAGTCCACTGAACACAGAAGGTGTTTTAAGAGATCTGGAAACACAGGTTGACAGTAACCTCTCTTTCGACCACCACATTGCCACTGTGGTCAGAAAGTCCTTCTATGTGGCACATCTCATTACTAAGGGTTTTGCATCCAGGAAGAAAGAGGTCATTGTCTCCCTCTACCCTCATTAGGCCAGTCATTGAGTACAATGTCCCATTTGGCATGTACCTCACTAAACACCTGCAACAACTGGAGAGGCTGTACCTCACAAAGAGGATTCTAGGCCTTAAACACTTGTCTTATATGGACAGACTCAAAAAACTCCAACTATTCTGTGTCTCATATTGCCTACTTAGAGGGAGTCTCTGCTTGACTTACAAAGCCATGCCTGACCCAGCTCTGTTAGAAATGCTACATCTAAAGAAATCACAATCCTTCCGCACCACACACCCCAGAGACGTCAACCTCATTACCACAAACAACGGAACATGCCTGAAGGACAGGTTCATAAAACAGAGACTGCCCATGCTATGGAATAGACTTCCCATACATGTCAAACAGAGCACCTCACTGGCCCTCTTCAAGAGAAATCTTGATGAGTGGATAGGAAATAGAAAATTCACCCTGGGGATCACTCCAGTGGCTCTACTTGACAGAGGCACTGGGAACTAAGGTCAGGTGGCACGATGCCAGGGTAATCCTATGGGCTAGGCTTGTAAAAGCTCCAGGGCAATTAGCCTAGTACACACCTATGAACCTATGAACCTGAGCCACTATTTTCCCTTGTATTTTAATTCTCAACTTCTTCTGATCTTTCCCATTTGCTGCCATTACAACTGTCTTATTTGTTCTCAGTTTCTTCCCATGTGCCTTCAGTTTTGCATTTCATTCCCTTATACTTTGCTTAAGCTCTTGCTCAGAGTTTGTCTACAATTCCACATTGTCTGCATACAGCAACTTTGTTGATCTGTCTTCTCAACCTGTTTGCTAATGTAGTCCATCATCAGCATGAACAGCAGTGGGCCCAGAACTAAACCCTGAAGCTCATCCATTCCCATTGGGAAGCCCTCTCTGAGTACAAACATTGTGCATACTTATGTCATTCAGTCCTTGTACATAACCTACCATAATTCTATGGATGTTTTTGGTACTTCCGACCATTGCATGACTGCCCAAATCAGCTTTCTTGGGACCCTATCATATGCTTTTTTCATGTCCATGAACGTTCAGTTGGACTCTTTCCTCATCTCTAATTTCTTTTCATCTATCTGTCTCTCTGCAAGTCTCAGGTCAGTTGTGCTGCATCCTGATCTGAATACGAACAGCTCATTTCACATCCTACTTTCTACTGTTGTGTGTATATAATTATAAGTACATTTCCATTTATCAATCACCCCTTCCAGAACTTAGATGCAATGTAACATGGTTTGATGCCACATATACTGTCCACAGTTGTGATTGTCCCCTTTGTTGTTGTACACTGGCACTAGTGTGCTTATTCTTCATTCATCTGGCATATGCCTTTCTCTCCATACTGCTCTGATTACCATAAGGAGGCATTTTTCCTATAACTCATTGCACTTATTGATTGCATCTGCTGTGAGCTCATCTGAGCCTGCTGCTTTTCCCTCACTTCAATTTCCTTCATGCTATTCTTATTTCTTATATGGTGGGCTCTTCCACTCCTCTTATTTCTTCCAGGCTCAGATCCTTTGCTTCTTCAACTCTCATCATAGGCTGTTTATCTGGGGCAGTACTACTTCTGTGGGGTTTCTTCCTTCAGAAGCTGCTGGATGTATTCCTTCCATCTGCCTTTGATGTCTTGTGGACTGCAGACCAGGTTGTTGCTGGCATCGCTTATGAAAGGTCTGATGATTATCGTCTTTATTTTTCTGTCTTTGCCTTACAACCAGTGTTTCTTTGTGCCATCTACAGAGTTGCTTTACAGAAGCTGGTAGAGTGCTTCTATGCCTTGCACTTTGCTATTGTAGCTGCTGTCTTAGCCTGTTTTCTAGCCAACCGATATTCCTCCTTAGCGTGGTCTCTTTTCGAGCTCCTATTTTTTCTTGTACTTCTTCTTTCTTTTAATGACTTCCTGAGCTTCTGTATTCTATCCTGAGCTTTCTTTATGTACCTTATTTCTATACTTGGCTTGGACACATATCTGTTCTATAGTCCTCACACATGTTGTTTTGAGAAGCTGTCATTCTTTTTTAGCTGCATTGATTTCCTGTTCTTCCTGAGGTGCTATGACCCTGATTATTTTCTTGAACTCTTGCACTTTTTCTACAGTTAACTTCCAGGTCTGCAGCCTAGACTCTGTTGACCTTAGAGGCATGCAACCAGTGGTTTATTCTGAGGGCCAACTCTTTCACTGGGGATGTCTGCAGTCATTGATTCCACCCCAATGTCCCTTCTTTACTAGGGGAAAGTCTACTTGAGTTGTCTGTTGCCCACATTTGTATGTGATCTTGTGGCTGTGTGTGTGTGTGTGTGTGTGTGTGTGTGTGTGTGTGTGTGTGTGTGTGTGTGTGTGTGTGTGTGTGTGTGTGTGTGTGTGTGTGTGTGTGTGTGTGTGTGTGTGTGTGTGTGTGTGTGTGTGTGTGTGTGTGTGTGTCTCACTTTCTTGCTAAATTATGTGTTGGCTACTATCAAGCCATATTCCAGACAGAAGTCTAGAATGGGGTCTCATTCTTTATTCTTGTTGCTCCACTCATGTGGACACAGGCAGTCCTCATATAATGTTTGTCTTTCATGATATGTACATTCAGGTCCCCCCATTATCAACATCAACTCATGATGTTCTGCTTTATCTAGCAGCTCTTGCAACTGCTACCTGAATGAACTCTTTTTCTCGCTATAACAGCCCTGTTGTGTGGAACAGGCTGAGATTAACAGGGCAATACATAATACTCATTTATTTAAGCTGCAACTAAACTAATTCCTTTTAGACTCTTGGCTTTGCACTTGCAGCTCCCTTGGCTAATACTTTTATCTCCTTCTCCTCTAATATCTACATACATGCTCTCTGTCCATTTCTTTGTTTTCATTTCTCTTACTTATACATTTATTTTCCTTACTCATAATCTTGTTTTACCCATTATTGTCCTCATTCTCACATCTACTCCACTTATTACCTCTAACAAATACTTGTTCACTCTCCCCTCATTTCCTCTCCTTTTTATCCTCTGTTTGACTGTTCCACTCTGACATTTGCTCTGAGGGAGTAATAAACCTGCTCACTTATAACACCTCAACATGTTTCAGTGCTATATGATACTGTATTTATCTTGTTTTACTAATGGTATATGTGTACTATTCTATGTGTCATATGTGCATTAATCCTTGTATTAATCTATGGATTTACAATATATTGCAATATGTACACATATTTTCTGTTCTTATATTTGTGGAGCTTTTCTCCCTGAGTCTCCATTGAAAACAGATAAAATTATTCAGTTGGAGTTTCCTGATAAACAAATGTCAATAAATAATTATGAACATTGTCCCATTCTTACACTAAGGTCTGAATGCCATAAGTCAATCATTAATTCTGATGACATCCCTCACTGCCTTCTGAAGCCTTTCCCTCACCACAATTGCCACACCATTTCTAGTCTGTCATTCCTCTGAGTAGTAGACTCTGGATCGCAAGCCAAGTGGCTTTGTTGCACTGCCCTTCCACCTTGTTTCCTGGATACAAAGGATGTCCAGCCTCCTCCTTACTATCATGTCACCCACTGCCAAGTACAGAAGTACAGAAAAGTTAGTTGTTGTGGCAGCAAATAAGAAAATCATAGGCAGCTAAGACATAAGACAGAATGTAAAATAGTGGAATAGTTAAACAACTTCTACTATCTGGAATGGGTGGTTGAGGAGAGGGGGAGTCTGAATTAGGAGGCCAAAGCTAAAATCACAGGGGGTGCTGCTAACTGGCACAGAGTGTCAGGGATAGTAAGTGACTGAAGAATGCAAAAGAAGCTGCAAAGTAAGGCGTACGAAACAGTGGTGTGACCAATAGTATTGTATGGTACACAATCCTGAGCTGTGAAGGCAGAGAAGTTGAGGAAGCAAGAAGTGATGGAGATGAAGTGCAAGAGATGGGTGGCAGGATGCATACTGTAAGAGAGACAAAGAAATTAGGGCATCAATGTAAAAGCCAAAGGATATCCAATTACAGAAAAGTTCAAAAATAACAAATTATGATGGTGTGAGCACGTGCAAGAAAGCAGAGAAGGATTTGGTGAAGAAGATTTGGGACACAGGAAGAAAGCAAGATGAAACGAGGATGTTCAGCAAAGAGATGCAAGGACTGCATGGGAGAAGACCTGCAGTAGTCAGGCATGATTAGAAGGAAGAAGGGGGGGGTTGGTGGTAGTAATGATGATGATTTATATGGTGGCTTCAGTGATCAATCTGCTTAGCTTAGTGGATGCCAAAGTTACTATAATTTGTCAATTTTGATAGTTTTGTTTCTATCACAAGACAATGTCTAAAAATTTGTTCCAGTAATACAGTTCACTGAACTGCTAAAATAAAATAATACAATACAATAATTATGCATGATATGCTTCCTCTCTTTCTCTCTCTATAGTACCTTATATGCAATCTGAATATGTGTGCTTTTTGCAGAGTGCATGACACCTAGTTATTGTGCATTGTCTTCTCCCTCTATCATCATATAGAAAGTGTATATAATCGGGTTGTTCACAGAAAATATGAAGCCATATGTTGAGCAGGTGTATCTAGTTCTTCCCAGGCTTAAGTTAAAATCAGCTTTCTGTATAGTATGTTGAATGTTGCATATTATACAAGATGACAGCATTGCACAGTATGCTTTATATAGCAGTGGTGCCCACTTGAAAGGGTGCAGATGTGCACATCCTAGTGGTTATGTGCTACTTGCTTAGTGTATTCTCTGGAAATATATGCATTGTCCTGCTTATGCAATCAGTATAAGAGAATGTTCATCCTTGTATGTCCTGTTGCTGTCACACAGCCAGAAGTAAAATCACATAAACAGGTATTGATTTCTTATAACATATGCTATTTTGTCACCCTACCATGCTCAATTGTTGTGTATTGCAGCACACTACATTTCAAAATGATACCATCAGCTGCAGACATCAATGCAATATTTCTTTGTTATGGCCCACCCTTCTATCAATTTTCAATAAATGATCATCCATGTACTTATTGTGTATAATATTGCTGCAGCCATTCATCTATGGTTCATTTCTGAATGAATTACCTTAGTAGCCATTTCTGTTATGCATGCATGCTTGGCTATAGCAGAAAACAAGTATGTTTGCTATCATGGAGACAAGACTTGTCCCCCTGCCTATTGTCATCTTGAAATTTGTGTGGTGGCACAAGCCTTGACTTCCTGCAGTCCCCAGCTAGTGGTATTATAGTTATAGTCCATGGCATGGATGAACATCTATCAACAAATGTGCATTTTGCATTCTATTGCATCCCTGCATTCATTTGTGGCCACTGAAACCATCATTTGTTGCAGATGCAATATCATATTGCATGTGCTGCACATGCTTACTATATCCTGATCATGCATGTTTATATGCCCGTCATTGTTTGGACATCAAAGAGACTCAGTGGCTAGCATGGCATTCCAGTTTATTTCTTGGTTGGACTGCTTTCTGTGAGGAGTCTGCAGATATTCCTTGTGTCCATGCAGGTTTTTTCTGGTGCTCTGATTGCCTCCAACATCTCCAAGGTGTGTTCCAGGTGAGCTGGTAATCCTTCAAATTGCCTGAAAGTATATTTACCTTGAGTAAGTTTGTGCATACATCATGCCGTGGCTTGGCATACTGTTCAGTGTTAATTCATACCCTTATGCACAATGATTGCTGTGATAGGCTCTGGCTTCATAACCTTGAATTGAATTAGCCAGGTTTTCATTCAATGAATGAGTGAACGAATGTACTCATTTACTGCAGTCTTTTGTGCTTTAGGTATATGGGTGCTACTGCAGTGGTATGACATACCCTCCTGTGAATTAAAACGTGTGCTATGATATTTGCTGAAGTGCTGCATCTTTTCCTATGTTCTCTAGAGCAGCAAGATGCAGCTTAAAAGAGATGCTGAGATGAAGCCCGACAGCTGCTTGTAGTTAGCTCATACCAGGAAAAAGTTGAAGACATATAGAGGGCCATGTATTCTCTCTGACAGGGCAACAAAGAGCCAAACTGCAAACCACCATGTATAGTTCTCATCGTTTACCTCCCAAGCTACAGACAAACCAAAAAAATAATTATGGAAAATGCACTAAATTAGGGACACACTTCAAATGCTATTACTAACTAGTAACTTTTCAAACAACTTCCAATTTTAGGAGGTATGTAGCAATAGTCTAAGAAATAATTATGGGCATCCCTTTGTCATCCTAACAAGTAAGATGGTGAGGTTCCTGCTGCCCTAACATACTGAGATACAGCACAATATGATATCTTTGAGCAGGGCATGCATTTAGTAAATGTGTTATCACAAAGATTCCCAGAATAGTGGAAAACATCTAAGGTCTTAGTGCAAGATGAGATAGTTGGAGTGTTAAAGTGTTAAAGACCAAAGCATGTAGATGGAGGAGTCAGGATAAAAAATGGAGGAGGAGGAGGAGAAGGAAGACCTACTGCTAAATATGCCGACTATATATATATATATATATATATATATATATATATATATATATATATATATATATATATATATATATATATATATATATATATCTTTTAATAAAAAATGTGTTCTGGTGTGTTTATTTGCTGACTTTTTCTGTGCACATGCATAAGTTCTGGTGAGGTACGTTTCTGTATAATTTGTTGCTTATTGCAAGATAGGTTTTATATAACTTTAGTAGGCTGTCAGTCA